>NC_068276.1:47792836-48075336 GCF_025860055.1 Xyrauchen texanus
GAGCCACTCCAATGTTGCTTTGGCCTTGTGCTTGGGATCATTGTCTAGCTGAAAGGTGAATTTCCTCCCAAGCTTCAGATTTTTAGCAGACAGAAGCAGGTTCTCTTGCAATATTTCCCTATATTTTGCGCCATCCATTCTTCCTTCAATTCTAAAAAAAATGTCCAGTCCCTGCTGATGAGAAGCATCCCCACCGCATGATACTGCAACCACTATACTTCACTGTAGGGATATTGTGTCTTGAGGCATAGGAAGTGTTAGGTTTGTGCCATACATAGCGCTTTGAATCTTGGTCTCATCTGACCACCAAACCTTCTCCCACATTGCAGCTGGATCACCCGCATGCTTTCTGGCAAACTGAGGACGTGCTTTCAGATGGTACTTTGAGTAACGGCTTCTTTCTTGCCACACTTCCATACAGGCTAGCATTATGCAGTGCTCTTGATATGGTTGACTGGTGCACAATTACTCCACTCCCAGCCACTGAACTCTGTAGCTCCTTGAAAGTGATTGTTGGCCTCTCCGTGGCTTCTCTCACAAGTCTCCTTTTTGTTAGAGTGCTGAGTTTTGAGGGACGGCTTTTTCTTGGCAGTGCCTGGGTGGTGTGGTGCAGCTTCCACTTCCTGATTATTTATCCAACTGTGCTCACTGGGATATCCAAACTATTGGATATTATTTGTACCCTTTCCCTAATCTATGCATTTTTATTACTTATCCTCTTCTGTGGAATGCTCTTTGGTCTTAATTTTCCTTCAGATTCACAGCCTACCAATGATCCTTCAACAATAGTTTTTTTTATCCAGAAAATGTGATTGCAACTTTAATGATTCACAGGTGGAACCCAATGGTAAAGTAATTGTGTCCTCGTTAGGGCAATTTCTTTTCATCGGTGTAACCTGGCAGCATCCACAGTACAGGAAGTATACTTATGCAATCAAGATATTTCATAATTTTCTAAATAACTGGGTCCCAACATCCTCTACATACCACATAAAAGTAAAACAAACAAACAATAATTTTTTTATAGTTATTGTTGCCATATGTTTCTTGTGCACTAAACACTATATTGACATTAAAAAGAAAACAAAATTGCAAAACCTTTTTTCCTGGTAGGATACTGATTGTACTGTGCATGTGTTGTGAATGTTTATATGCTTGTCCTAACCTTTCGCTAAGGGAACTGTTGTCTGCCGTCGGAAAGCTGAGGTTGGGTCAAACACTCTGAGTTTACTCAGATCTCTGAAACGGCACAGAAAGTTCTGCTCTTCTTGCTGTGTGTGAGCAGACAAGACCTCTTTCGTGAGACCCAACCTTTCTCCTCCTCCTGCTCCCCCAGCTGTCCCGGCTCTTCCTGGTCCTCCTCTTCTCCCTCCATCCCTATCAAACTGAGGGGCTGGGATAGGGGGCAGAAAGGTTGTGGCCATGAAAGGAGCTTGGGTTTGAGTGGTAGGAGGAGTAGTATTTGGAGTGGAAGGGGCATCCTCCATTACAATATCTGTGAGAGTGAGAAAAAAAAGAAGGCAAATGTGAGATTACAGAAAGGAGGATTAAAAAAGTCTTCCTAGAGAATTGGAATGCACAATGCCCTTGCTTCACTGTCTTATTCACACTCACACCCAGATGCCCACCTGACTCGGGAGGTTTCTTGTCACCCACATGAACGATGGTGCTGCTGAAACTGCACTGGGAGGTAACAGAGGCAACACTTTCTGCTTTACTGTGCATAGCCAGTGGCGGCAACAAAGCTCTCTCCTCTACCAAAGACACCGGAGGAACTGCAAGTCAAGGCATCCCGTTAATGCACATCTTGTCTTGAAGGTTGTAGTTTATCCCTGCCACTTTGGTGTTTTACACATTAAGTTGTGCTACAGCAAACATCACCTTATCTTTTGGACATCTTAAAATGTTCTGAATCTTCATTGTTTTTCCACTGACTTTTTCATGGAGGACCTCGCTTAAAAGCTTCGCTCATTTAAAATCAACCCCATGAACTTCCTTAGTACTCTTTTGCATTGTGCCCAATTCATAATTTCACATTATTCTTTTGTAATATTTTACCAAAAAAAGAAAAGAAAATATTTAAACATTGTGTTTTAGCAATTAAATAAGCAAATGTTTAAATTTATCAAAATATTAAATTGGTGATGCATCATTCAATATCAGTAACAATATCAGTAAATGCTCATTTTTCTATGTGTGGGGGTGGCTCTTCTCCAATCTTCCCCTAAATTTAGCATTGTAACACATAAAATCAGTGCTGTAATGCATTAGTTTAGTATTGCAATGTCCACCTATAGTGTTGCCTTGTGTGTCCTGCTGTTTGTCTTCATCAGATGTGGAGGAAGCCGTGCAGGAGGAGGAGCCACACTTCCGCTTCACTGTGTTGGGGGTGTTACAGCTCTCCAGATACCTGTGAAAACCAAAAATTGCACATGTTAAAGCCTACTTTCCAAAGAGCCACCACTCACTTAACTAACATGCATATGCAAACAGGGGTGCAACTTAGAAATGGAAAGCCCATACAATTTAATTGCATGTGTGATTTAATCCATTAAACATTCACCTTATTATGCTATCCAAGCAGTTGATCTGCTGATAAGAGAAGTTGGTTGGCTGCTCTTTCTTTAAAAGTAGGGAGGGTGCGGAGGACTTTGAGGGTGGAGCAGCACTATGGGAGTGACTGCAGCCTGGCTCTGCTGCATCACTGGCTTGCAAAGCACCTGTATATCATGGACAGAGAAAAGTGGTAAACAATCCACACAAAAAAATGCTGCCATAAAACTTCAGAGTAAATTCCAAATATGTTTGTAAGTGTGTGTATGGGAGTTTACCTGTGGTGGAATGATTTTTAGGAGGAGGTCGGCTACGGGACTCAATAAAGACCTGTTGTCCACTGGTCTTCACCATGTGAACATCTTTGCAGATTTGCTGGAAAGTCATCTGTTGAAAAGTCAGTAAGACAACTGTCAATGTGGTGACATTTCTATGTGCATACAGAATTAGCGGTGTAATAATATGGCCAGACAGAGTTCTCTATAGTGCCTTACATTTAGTGCCGATTGTTACCAGGGTTCACACATATTATGACTAATGAATAACCATGACATCATTTGTGATTACTGGATTTTGAGAAATAATTTTATAGAGCTTGCCATAACAAAGAGCAATTTCTAGGCAATGATGTAGAGGAAAATGATGAATTCACTAAAGGAATTTCTATAGACTTTTAAAAAAATTCAATAGGACATTACAGTGCCTCAAATTTTACATTTAAAAATTCCAATATTTTTAAGTTTTCCATAACCATGGGAACCCAAACAAAGTCATTTAAATAAAATGACTTTACCCGTCAGCACGTACTGTATATAATGTCACTTAATATCTTGTGAAGAAAAATAAACCTTATTCCACATTAAATCCCATTGGGTAAATATAGGCCTATAGGCTATAAAAACCTTAATCTTGTGAATAATTAAATATAGAGTATTATAACATAGCCAATTCTCCATCATTACAAAATAAGAGTCCCCAGTGTGTTTAGGGCTTGTTTATAATTAAGCCACACGTTATGCACCAAATCTTCATTTTTTTTTTATTAATAGGATTTTTGGTTCTACAAGCTGTATCTGGGATTATATATTTATTTTGTAGCATCTTTGTCTATGCCCATCATGGTAAGGAAAGACTAAACAACATTTTTTAACATTACCCCATTTCTATCCATCTATGGTCTGCATTTAATTTATGGATAAAAACTAACTGGTATTTTGGTAACCTCAATAACTTCACACTGTTCCAGTCTGAAGGCCAAACAAAGTAAACAATACACAATTATATTATATTTCCTAGGTGCAGAATCAACTCTGATAAGACAATTTGATCATAATGTTTTAATTCCATGCTTTCAAATTCTACATTTTTGTTAAAAGAAAAATTATAATAACTAGTAATTAGCTAACATAGTAATTCTAGAATGCTTATAGCATGCTTGTTAAAGAATTGTTGCCAAATGTTAAACTTAATGTTGCACCTCGTACTGGTTTGAGACCAGGTCTGAAGTGATCTTAAAGCCTCACTACCAAACTAGAGATGCTTAGTCTTCAGCTAAATTACAGTCCGAGCAAACACTGGCCAGTTTCACTCTCTGACAGATTGTTGTGGTGACACAGATTAAAAAGGAAAGAAGACTGGTAATCTGTATTATTCTTTGCAATATTTCTCATATTAAAATCTTGAATTACTTGATTAATCTGACATCATGATTTTAAGGTGTGTGTGTGTCTCAAAATACTTACAGGTTTATGAAACTGAGAGGGATCCTCCAGACCTGGTCCACTGCTGTCTGATGAGGAGGTGGCACTGGGCTGGAGTTCATGGGATCCATTGCTGGCCAGGCTGCCGTAGCCCTGAGAGCCACCACTGTGGACAGGCTGAACAAGGAGCCTGTGAATCTGCTCACTGAGCTGAACGATGTCTGGGGTCAAGGCCCGCTCCTCCTGACCACTCGGCAGTGTAAAGACATCTTCATTCAGCGGAGAGCTAGAGGAAGTATAGAAAGGTAAATGGGTACATGTTCAAGTGCAGAGACATTTACGTTTAATAAAACACAAAATGCCTTATTGTGAGTGCATTTACATTTATGTATGGCCTGTGTCAATTTTTATACACTTATCAGTATTTGTTCTCTGGGAATCAAACCTATTACTTTGGCATTGCTAGTGCAGTAATGGGGGGGGTACTAACAATAAATATTTCTTATCAGCCACGTAATTATAGTTTTCCATATTTTATTAAATCAAAAATCTATAAAAATAAAAAAAAAGCACTGTTTCTATGACAATGGCCAAAATGCTGTCGATTGAGCTTGACTTGTATTGAACCCCGAATATTTCCTTAATGTGAAAAATATTTACTTCTCCACATGGAGTACAGGAGGGAAAAAAGCATTAGGCATCTTTCATAAACGTATTATGGTAAATGTTCCACTGAGGTTGAAGTTGTTATAAGATGCACTAGCAGCAACCGTGACTTGTTTTAAAAGTACATATGAAGTAGAGCATTTATATGTTTTTGATCTAACATTGCCAATGTCACTTGCGCCCAGTAAAAAATAAAAGCATACAATAAAAATAAACCGCCAAGTTGGTGAGTGTTGCTTTTGGACCCTGTATGTACTCGTATACATGTGTTCTTACGTTCGAACTTTGTGGCGGCCAACTATGAAGGTCACTTTCCGGCTCCAGGGGTTGATAAAGGAGGACCAAGAGGTGTCCATGGTCAGATACTCTCCATTGCGAGTGCACATCCGCAAAGGGGAGTGCTCGAACGGCTGCCCTGCAAACTGAAGAACTGCGAGAGAGATCAAAAGAATGAACGTAAGACAGTGAATACTGTGCCACACTTCTCAAATAAAAAAGAAAATAGATAGAGGCTACAGAAAGAGAAAGGAGAATTGACTCACTCTTCTTATGGATGGCCACCATAATTTGTCGGTCATCTGGATGGATGAGGAGCAGCACAGGAGTTCCCACCAGGTCCTGAGGTAGGTACCCTAACAGAGGAACTGCCCGCTCATCCACCTCCTGAAAGAGACAGCTAGGAGTGTGACTTGTAGTAAATATCCTCTTATCCGGAGGAATGCGAGGAGCTGAGGGAGGAAAAGAGAGAAAGCGGTGGAGGGGGGTTTCAACAGAGATAAAATTATCAATCAAATAAAACAATTTTGTTTGCAAATGCAAACAATGACAAAAAACTGAAGCATGTGTGTAAAGATGTACCCTCATATCCTGAGTGCACTCTCTCAGCAATGAGCAGACAGCACGATTCGGGGTATGCAGTGTCTGAGTCTCGGAGTGTGAGCAGGTAGGGGGTCAGTCGGAAAGGGTAGTACCTCATTTCCCCACTGGATGAGACATCTCCACTGATACGACAAAACATTGACTTTTCTTGTGTGCAGTCCACCGGAGGGGAGGCTACAGTCAAAGGAGAGAGAATTTTATTTTATTGCCTAAACCTAATTTGCAGTGTGGCTAAAATAGGTGTGCTCAACTTTATGCAGTGCCAATTATTTGGGTCACTGTAGTTTCAATGTGTTGTGCTGCTTGAGTTACATTTACACAAAAGGTAGAACAAGTGAAAAAAACAAACAAAAAACAAAAAAAAACAACGTAATAAAATTCGATCTACGTAACATTGCCCATGACCAAATGTACCATGCATAAACATACCAGAGCCGATGCAGGAGGCCCATGAAGGTAGTTTGCAGGGCGCTGTGCTGCTGTAGAAGGTGCTCACATCCTGAGGGGCCAGCAGCTCAGAGAACAGCACCCCGTGCAGCTTCTCTGGTTTACCACGTAGAAGTGATGAGCCCTGCGGTGAGATGTACACTACCTTTCCAGACAGGAACGATACCGCCATAGAGAACGTGTCCTGCACAGGAGAAACACAGATGGGCTTGTAGTGACAGCAACTGACAAATACCTTTAAAATGGTTTATTCATGTATAATAAGGCAAATAAATCAATTTTATTTTGGAGTTGAAGACAAAGTATGAAATAATGAGGACAAGTTTAGAAGAGAATATAGCTGGGCAGTATGACAGTAAATCTCGAGCAAGGGTATCAACCACAAGAGTTTCTGATAGAGATAGACCAATATATTGTTTTACCATTTAATCTGAGCAGATAGTTGCTTTTTGGAACTATCGGTTATCTGTAAAAATCTGTGCCAATAGTTGCCATTAGTTTTTTTTCTTTCTTTGTGGCCAATACTGGAGGATTCAGTGTAATATTGGCCTCTAGACTCTTGTGGGGATTTTCTAAATGTTTTATCATTAACAATATTTATACATATTTTATCCTCACTTCAATGCATATTTTGTTATTTTGATTAGATATTCAAGTGTTCTAAACTGAAGTTGAGGACATGCAAAGACAAATGCGACTATATGGAAACGTCACCCGTCAGCACATACTGTATATAATGTCTCCAACTTAATATCTTGCGAATATAAATAAACCTTATTCCACATTAAATCCCATTATAAAAACCTTAATCTTGTGAATAATTAAATACAGAGTATTATAACGTAGCCAATTCTCCATCATTACAAAATAAGAGTCCCCAGTGTTTAGGGCTTGTTTATAATTAAGTCACACGTTATGCACCAAATCTTCATTTCTTTTATTCATAGGATTTTTGGTTCTACAAGCTGCATCTGGGATTATATATTTATTTTGTAGCATCTTTGTCTATGCCCATCATGGTAAGGAAAGACTAACAAAAATGTTTAACATTCTATATATAAATCGTGTGACGTGTTGGGCACTCGGATTTCCTTTTGCCCCAGACTCTGTGTTTTGGGTGATGGGGAGGTCATCGATATGGGGATGTTCAAAAACATAAAGAACTGGGTCCTGACAAGTGTGATGGTTGCCAGACAGATTGTTTTGAGGGTATGAAAGTCAGCTGGAGTGCCCCCATTTCATGAGTAGAGCGCAGGGATGGGGAGGTTGGCAGCTTATGAGGAGATGATATTTAGTACACTGAGTAATTTGGATTTGCTTGTTGAGAAGTGGGGCAAGTGGTTGTCATTCTTGGAGGGTTCTCGGAAGAGGTAGCAGGGAAAGAGGATTAGCTGTGGATGTGTGTGATTATTATATATTTTTTATTTGATTTATTTATTTATTTCTGTGTGAATATGTTCATGTGACAATGGGAGTGCTTGTTGGGGGTCAGGAGGGGATAAATGTTAAATGTTGATTCCATGTATATATATGTCTTGTTTTCTGGAATCAATAAAAATGTTAAATAACAAAAAACAATATCGGCCAATTAATCGGTTATATCGGCCCTTTCCTCCATCTTAGTTATCGTATCGGCAAAATTCACTATTAGTCGGCCTCTAGTTTCTGTTTTAGATTTTATACCATGGTATTTATATTTGTGGCATGATTTAAAACAAATACATTTCTGGGTTCGTGAAATTCAAGAATGTCTCTTATGCGAAAGCTATTCTTTGTTGTCATTTGCTCGCAAACAGCAGCTCTACACACACTCAGAGCATGAAAGTATAGAACCACTGGCCTACTTGAGCATGTGATGGTTTAGTCAACTTGGCCGAACCAAGCCATCTGATCGTCGAGCATTGTCTGACATGTCATCTGCATGTATTAAATGTGAACACTAGAATTATTAAATTTTGTGAAGGTCATGTGCTTTTTGGACAAGGGGCATTGGAGATAATAGATCAAATTACTGGCAAGGATGTTCTTCTTGACACTGTACATCCCTCACATTTACTGTATGTGTTTTATCACCACCAAAAGTGCAGTAATCTATCAATGAGAGAAAGTCTTACATAAGGCTACAAAAAGGCTATGCATTTCTGCCTTGCTTTGGGGAGCTTTATGTAATGAAAAACATAAATGATTTCAACATTTACACTTCTATTAATCTACTCATTGATTATGAATATTATGTTATCCTACGCAGACTTAATTTCACATGTCAAACTGACAATGCAATATTGTTGCAAAAAAATGGTAGTTACTGCAGGATTTCATAGTTAGGGTTACAATAGAAATTATATGGGTCTTACAGAAAGAGATGGAGAGTAGAAAATAAGACAAATAAGACAAATAAAAAGGGAAACAGACATAGAATAGGTGAATAGGTATGTGTGCAAGACAACGTACTGTATTTTTGAGAGTATATTCAGAGGTGATATTGTCCAGTTCATCAATGGTGAATGTGGAGAGATCCAAACTACAGCCTTGGCACTCCTCAACATTCCACTGGTGATAGTATTCCTGATTGGCTGCAAGATTCAAAGAAAAACAAAAGTGCAAACATTCCTTAACACACATTTAGTGCACTATTCACTATTCCTTTACACTTTTCAGGGAAAAATCAATCTACGAATGGCATACTGCAGTGGCCTCTGCATATTAAGTTTAGTTAAGAAAAAGCGTTTTAACACTGGAAAACATTTATCCAATTTCAGCCTATTGCCTTTCCTATCAAACACACTACCTCTCTTCTGTTTCTCTCACCTCGAACTTGTTTGACACAGCTGAGGGCGTATTTGAGGGCGTTAAGGGTGCTGGAGCGTCCCTTCATCAATCTCTCCGGTGGCAGGCGGATCTTCAGCTCATTCAGGGCTCTCATCAGCTCTTTCTGGGTCTGGACACGAGTCGACTGATTACTGCTGCAGCCGCTGGTGGACTGCGGATCCTGCTCAGAGCTGGCACTCAACAGACTGTAAGCCAGAGAGCTACTGGGAGGAGAGAGACTCTGGGAGTTTGAGCTGAGGAGGCAAAGATTAACAACAAGAGAGTGTAAACGGAGATATTTAACCAGTAATAACTGGGGATGTGCATGAGTAATCCAGTAATGGAGCACTTGTTCTGCAACAGCTAATCGAGTATCAAAAACATCACTCAAATATCGCAAATTCATTTCCTTTCTGCATTTCCCTGCAGTGAGCAGTGCTGAATTACAGTTTTCCCTCAGAATCTCTCAGTTACAATTGAGTCACTGGGAGGGCACAGTGGATATGTGTTGTTGAGGTGTTGGATGAGAGAAGAATATTGTACATATCATGGTGTCTGTGCTTCTAAAGCCAAGTTATATTACAAGACAATACTTATAATATTTTGATCCTTGTTGAATTCTACTTTTGTATTCCGTTCTTACTAGAGTCATGCAAACCAACAGACGAGGATCTACTTTACTGCGTAAAAAATGTCAAACGATCTTGGAAACTGATCAGACCGGTACGTATGCAAAGGTGCGTGAAATCTCAACACAGGCAGAGCACATTTTATAAAAAGATAACTTTCAACACTTGTTTTTCTGAATAATAACACGTGAAATTATCAAAATGTGATAACTTTTATGTAGAATCAGAGTTTATATCTGTGCATTACCCTCATGCCATCAGTACTGGTTTCTGTGTAAGCTCTGGGTGAGAGCAAATCTTTTTTTGTTTTCCATTTTTATTAATGCATATTTTTCTTTGTTGAAGTTATCTTATATGGAAACCATTCTAGGTAACATTTGTAAATAAATCAAAATGTAAGTTTTACATATGTGTCATACGTGTTTTTTTTAACGTGCATTTTAATTTATGAGTACTCGGGTACTCCGTTTTTGTGGATTAGAGTACTCGACTACAAGTAATAACCCTAGTAATAGCCGAACACATTTCTAAAAGTGTTAGTTCACCCAAAACATTTAATTCTGTCATTTATCCTCATGTTGCTCCAAACCTCTATGCATTTCTTTATTCTGTGGAACAATAAAATATTATGAAAAATGTCTCAGTGTTTTTTGTCTATACAATGAAGGCTCATGGGGTTTTAATTAAATGAACAAAAACAGTTGAAACATTCTTCAAAATATCTTCTTTTGTGAAAGTCATGCAGGTTTGGAGCAACATGAGAGTGAGTAAATAATGACTATTATAAGCTTTTTTGACACTATGTTGAAAGCCATTTTTTGTACATTTACATTCATTTAAAAAAATACATTTAAATGTATTTAATAAAAAAAGGAAAAAAATGTCAGTTACAGTAATGGACTTAAAAAGCAAGTTAAAATGCATAATGTTTCAAAAGTATCACCAAAAGACGTAAATAGTATACACTTTAATGGCGGCAAATCCCTGATTTTTATCACAATACGATCACGTTAACATGTGCTATTTTTCCTCCTCTCTTACCTCTTGTTGCTCTCTGTAGTCTCCAGGCACATAGCAGAGTCCTTTCCATTCTGACTGGAAGAACTTTGATAACTTCTGTTTGACTGTCTCCCTCTGGATCCATTCCCTCTTTCCCTTCTTCCTTCACTTTCCCTCTCCCCAGAGTCATTTCCACTCGATAGTGCATCTGTATCATCAGAATGTGTCCCTTGGTTGTCACCTGTGGATCCCTTGGGATCAGATGCGCATCCCGGTGAACCCCTTCCACTACTCTCCGGATTTGATGGAGAGCTTTCACTCATGCTGCAGGATCGGCTAAAAAGCCCTGTCTCTTTCTCTGCCCCTCTATGAGTTTCATTGCTGGGGGCAGAGTCAGAGTTATCATCATTCATAATAATACTGTAAGAATAAATGGTTGCCTAGGTGATGAGATTCACCTTACAATAGATTAAGTTGAATAAAGTTCTCTAGGTTGGACTGGCTGAACCACAATGGGAAATCATTTTGTTGCAAAAATTCTTCATAGATTCATTCCACAAACTTCAACATGTTGTGTCCGATTGTTATAGTTCCTTCAAGGGCAAATTAAGAGGACAAGTGGCTTGTAGCCTCCAGTAAAGTTTAATGTCACTTCAAATCAGCGCAAACGTTAAATATAAATGTTAACTTCAAAAAAATTGTTGTTTAGCACAGAAAACCAGACACGACTGGTTGTTATGAAACAGACTTGGCTATTGTCATAGAGGCAGATGGAGTGTGACAGAGTGTGAGAGATAACGTAAAAACAGCCACTGATAAGTAAGGCTTTTTTCAGGATCTGTTCATTCCTCCTTTGTGGCACTCTTTATCTCATCTCAGAGGACACCTGTCAAGAAAAGGAAAAAACAAAAAAATAACAACAACTTGAGTGTCCATTTAAAACAAACACACAAACAGAAATGCACAGCTAGTTATTCGTCTTGAATTAGGATGTTTTTTTAAAAGCGAACGGGTGATAGATGATATTGTTTGTTCTTACTGGACAGCCCGTTCTTGTAACAGAAAATGCTACTGGACTTTTTTTTTTTCAACCAGGTAAAACGTTATCTATCAGTAATTCCGTCTTAAATCTTTTGAGTTTAAATGTAAACAAGCATGCCTATGCACAGGCACAGAGAGGTGTTGCATGTGTGAGCTCAGATCTGGTCTCCATGTTAACCAAGATTGTTTCTATATCCACATTCCACACATCCACCTTCAATCACTGCATTACGAATCTTAGTTCTGCATTTGCCAATTGTACAAAGCAATACAAGGGTCTATTAGAGACATATGAACTTCAGTGCATTGAATCCTTTGTTTTTGTTTTGAACAAAACGAGGGATCTCTTAAAACTGAATTGCAGTTAATTACTGTGGACCTCATGCTGATCGTGTTTGGGCAATAATTTAAAATAAAAACTACAGATTTACATTTACATTGAAGTTACTTCTGATTGGTCCCAAAACAACAAGTAACTTCCACCTACACATTTATTCTCCCTTTATCCCTCTACACGTAATCTCATCAGACAACCAGGTGATATAGTGTTGTATGCTTCCTCTCGGAGATTGTTGATGGCCCGGCACACTAATTTTGGAACTTCTGATCTTAGACATACAAATTTAGCAGTGCAAGTGTGAATGAGTGTTTAAGGCAAATACTTACTATAAACAAGATTGAGAAAACAGTGTCCTAATCTAAGAAACAATTAGTAAACCCATCAGTTATTCTACGGTATGTTAACACCATGGTAAATATTAATACACATGGGACAGTAGCTAGTGGTACTACAAGTGGTAGTACTGAATAGAAACTCGGCAATGCATTTAAACATTTAACATCTCCCAGTTCAAATGTCCCAAACCCTAATAATCTCTAAAATAACTTTTCTCACCTAAAACAAAGCAATGCCCGGTTTACAAAGAAATTTTACATTTGTTCCTCTAAAATTATCTATTCAGTTTCTGCCAGAGGATAATCATATAGCTGCTACATGACTCCTAGTAGTTTAGTATCATTTAAATCTCACATTTCCATGCCAGTTTACTTAGCAAGGTAACAGCTAGAATCTTTTTGTATTGCTTTACAAATTACGAGTATTTGGTCCACCGTCCATGTTTCACTTTAATTGCATTGCACAAAGCTAGATCATCAAATATGTCATAAAGTATGATATGAAAATGAAATAGTTGTCCACCTATTATAAAATGGACTGTAAAACATGGTAACAGGATGCATGTTTGCCTTCCAAGAACTGCCACTTTTTTTAATGAACAATTATAAATAACATTTAATCCATCAACTTGTTAGACAATTCTCATGTTGTAACGCGTCAATAAAAACACATTTTTCAGTAAGGGGAATTTATGCAAGCTGCAGTCATCTCACACATAAACGAGGGAAGTAGGGCACAAAAATCTAGAAATACTTTTATTCAAATAACTAATAAATTATTTATTTATTAATTATCAAGTGGGGACTTCCACACTTAAGCTGTGTGTAGCTCAGGTTTCACCAGTTTTCATGTTTTATGATCATAAGTAGTAGTAAGTAGTAATAGTAGTAATCCTTTATTGTCACATAGTAAACCAGTGAAATTGGCCATCGACCTGTCCATACAAACATACATATGACAAGGGGAGACAGGACAGGAAGACAGGGAATTAGAAGAAATACAGCATGACATGAGGAGAGGAGAAAAAAAAGGCAGCCCCCAGACTATGCTCCTTAAGAAGTACAGTGTGGGAACAGGGAAAAAAACACCTCAGCAACATTAGCACATAATCAGTACACTCTACAACATGAACAAGACTTGCAACAGGGGAGGGATTGGGGGTGGAGGTGGCCCAGCACAGGCAAGCAGCCATCCGGACCTGCAGCCATGTTCGGCGCTGGTCACAGACTCGCCTGTCAGACTGGGGGTACAAAGCTGCTAAGGCGAGGGATAGGGTATCGGGCGGATGATTGCATATCTGTATATATGTGTAAGAGTTCATGTGTGTGTAGGCCTGGAGAGTCGCTATGCCAGCAGTCTAATCTAGGTGCCTCAGTCCGCAGGGTTGTCATAGCGATACACAGCAAGTTGCCATGGAGACAACCTTGATCAGGTCCCAGACATAGTCAACAATCACCAGGTGTCTGGGGAGTCGGGGAAGGAACGCGAGAGTGGCTCACTGCAGTGCTCTTCCGGGGAGTTGTTGTTCCAACAGCGGCCTTGGCCAAGGCCAGTGCTGGTTGAGGGCGGCCGAAACAGATAAGATTGGGATTGTTTGGTCTTAAGGAGAGTAGCCGCATTCTAATTTACACGGCTATTCTCCTGGTCCATTTTGGTCTCTGAAACGATCCATTTGCCTTTGCAAAGCTGTGAGCTTCTCCATGATGTTATCCGTATTTTGGTTCATAGACCCAGTCTGAGTGCAGACAGCTCTGCCCACTGTTTCAATCATGACGGGCAGCCTTGTGAGGCTTTGGACAGCTGTCACCGTCTTCTTAACTCCTCGATAAACCAGGGCAATGCCTAATCCAATCAGCAGAAGACCTGTTATCATGGTACCGAATAGGTAGATATCTTCAACGTCCTCCACGGAAAGAGCCGCCAGACACACGACCCGCCACCTCTCCCACGCGTCCATCGTGTAGCCAGCTGCGAACGTTCCGTCAGGGCAGACAGGTTCCCCCGAACCCAAACTTCTCGTCGAGAAGATGGTGTCAATTGCGTTGAGAGACCAGTTGGTCAAATCCATGATGACTTAGTTTGAAGAGCAGTGCTGAGAGAGTCTCTCAAGTACAAGACAGTAGACTAGATATGACGAGAGGAGCAAAGCAGGGAAGATAAGGGTAGGGAGAGGGTGAGAAAATGCGACCGCCTTCGTTGAGAGCCAAGAGATCATAAATATATATTTTCAAAATATATACATTTTTGTTTTGTATGTTTGACTGAGCTGTTTCTAATTTTTCACATTATTGTCAACTAAAATGTTTTGTTCTTTCAACTTTTTGAAAACAATTTTACTTTTGCCAAAAGACAAAAAAATGACAAAAAAAAAAAAAAGTAGGGATGTCAATTAATAAAACAATTATAAAATGAATGAATTAATGTGACGCTTAATCAAATTAATCGCATATTATTATTTACTGAAGGACCCCCAAATAATTATAGTTTAGTATATAATAATTAAAATAACTATAAATATAATAATACATATTCTAATTCAAATCATTCAGATCATTCAAATGAATTACATCCAGGAATGTTAATGATTAATCATTGTTACTAATTTCATCGATTACATTAATCATCGATTAATCAATTTCAGCATGAATGCATTCAGTAATCAAGCAATCAGGTAGTGAAAAGACTGTATATCGGCGAAATACAATTAAAAGAGATCATCCCTATGCCCAACTCAACACGAAGGACAGAGCTCTTGATGTGGGCACTTTGAAGGGGCATAACATTACAGTTTGAATGTAGCCGTCACTAAAAGTCTTTTGACAGGGCCCTTTGTGGAAAAAATTTACTTTCTTAATTTTGTTTGGAAAGACCCTTGGAGTGGCATCCCCTTCTAGAAGTGTGCCTTTCAAGTGCCCAAATATGCCATTTGGAAAAACGCCCTAATAAATAAATATATATATATATATATTTAGACATCTACCATCTACCTCTAGATATGTAGCGCACTGCCACTTTTGCGCTACATATCACATCCTGCTAAAGTACAACATGGCATTGTCCATCCACCGGTCTACATGTGTCGAGAAAGGACAGCCTACGTCCAGCAAGACTACTCCAAGACACGCCCACTAAACGTTCCACCGCCTTCAAATAACTAGAGAAATGCTCAAGTCTCGCAACAGTTTTATGTCACATTCATACACTGTGTTTATTTGGCGGCCCGCAGCAAACCTACACCGCTAAACGGAACCACAAAGCAAAAAAATAAATTAAAAGTTTGTAAATTAATTAAAAACACTGCAACTTCCGTATCTCTAGGTAGTGACAGTTATGAGAAATGTGCTGAAAATGAAGAAAAGCTAGCAGTATGCTAAGCTAATGGGTTAACCGGTTAGCTTGCAAGCTTAAAGAAGAAAACAGAACAGAGATTTTTTTTATTTAACCATTTCTATCTTTGGTTTAATATGACGTCACATAAGAACGAATAACTTTTAAAATTGCATTGTATGTTATTATTTGACTTAAATTCGAGAAAGAAAAAAAAAAGTACGGTCCGAAATATCCCACGATCCACGACATTAAGTTTTAATAATCCTACCAGTGGCGGCTTGTCAATAGAGGGCGCTGGGGCGCCGCCCCCATCAAAATTCCAGAAATATACATGAATACAAAAATTATACAAAAATGGAAATAAAAATACAAAAAATTAAATAGTTTACTCATACAATCTGCAGACTGGTAGTAAGAGCCTCAGCATTTAATAAAAACTGGCTTTAATCGGTTAACTATTTTCTATGTTTTTCAATATGTTTCATGCGGTTTAATGGGCGAGGGACGCCAGACAAATGGATGTCTATCTGAGTCCTTAAATTTTCGGGCAGCATGTGACCTGAAGCTGGCCTCTAATTGGTTTCTTAAAGATTCTCCTCCGGGCGCAGGTCGCTGCGTCCCTGGCGAATCAGAATTGGATACATGTTATTTTATCCAATCTGATTGTTCTCGTTACCTGTCATTCAACTTAATGCTCTATGCTCTGCGAGTGCATAGGCTGACTCCATAAAACTTTGCTAGGATGATCACTTTCGCAGAGATAATGGCAGCAGCTAAACCAAACTCTGTCATTGATTTACAAAAAAAAACCTTTCACAAGGCGTTCGCTAAAAAAAAAAAAAAAAAAAAAAAAAAAAAAAAAAAAACAAAAAAACATTGGTGAGCAAAGCAGTGGTTCTTGTCCAATACAGATGCGCCGGGGGCTTAGTTCAGTAGAGCGCGAAAGAATCGCAGCAGAGGTGAGTTTGTTATAGAAATTAGTCAAATTACCAATTTACATTATTGTTGTGCTGCAGAGATGTCCTGCCCACATATCATATTCTACAGACTCAAGAAAACGTTTTTGTTTGGTATAAATCCTTACAAAAATTAGAATTTTAATATCATACAACAGCATCCCAAAAATAATAAATTGGCAACATAAAAATAAATGATTAAATGAAATATATAGCCACCAAAAACTACTGTCTTGTATGGGACAAAAACTCAAATGGCTCTATTTTTATTTTGAAAGTCATTGCAACTGTGACAACTAGTGGCCTACTCCAGGTTACTACCTTACATTTATACATATATATATTTAATTAACTCTATAGGTCTGTGACACCATCCTGGGACACACTAGGGAGCGTTTCTCCTTCACAGACCACCTTGTCTGTGCCACCTTGTTGCAGGGGGACAGGTTTAATGAGTACAAGGATACCTTTCCTGAAGATGCATTGAGCAGCACCATGAAAGCATACCCGATGCTCAGTGGAAGCAAGCTGAAGACAGAGCTCAGTCTCATCTACAGCAAGGAAGAATTCAAAGCCTGCCATGGTGCTGTGGACCTATTCCAGCTGTTTCAAATCAAATCAAATTTTATGGAGAACATTCTCAAAGAAGTCTTTTCCTAAACTGCGACTCTCCTAAAAGTTCTCATTACCACACCCATGACCACGGCTGAAGCTGAGAGGTGCTTCTCAACCTTGATAAGAATAAAAACGTTTCTCAGAAACACCATGACCCAGGAGAGGCTGAATGCACTGGCATTGCTCTCCATGGGAAAGAGACTTGTTACTGAGATGACTGACTTTAATCAGAGAGTCATTGAGAAATCTGCTGGCCAGAAAGAAAGGAGCGCAAAATGTATGTTCAAGTAGTCAACATGCTTTTTGGTACTGCTTTGTATTTATTTTCGGCCACAAAAAGCGCCCCCCCCCCAAATAATTATCACCAGCCGCCACTGACTCCTACACTAGTTATTATTACCAATAATACTTTATAAATAAATAAAAAACGATTCACAAACTTAATAAATGTATTAAACTATGATAAACAAAAAATATTTTAAAAAGAATATGTCAATTCCATTTCTGAAGTATATACATTTAAATTATAATTAAACAGTAGGCTAAATGCGCATATTATTTGGAGTCCTGCACATGCGTTTGCGGTAATAATGGTAACGAATAATCCATTAACTGATCCATAATTTTCATGACAATTGATAATGAAAATGTCTGAAAATTATACTTCTATTGTGACAGCAGACAAATAAATCGTTTAGACAATACCAAAGTTGTTTAGAAGTCAAAACATTGTTTATTTTATTATAATATAACAAAACCCTATTATTGCCCTCCTTCTGCGCTGTTCTTTATTGTTGGTTTATGTACTCATGCATCAAACAGACGCTTTGTTGCGTTGTGTCTAGTTAGTTTTCAGTATCTCTACTGCAACAAATATTTTTTACTTGTACTTGGTTTTAAAAAGTTAACTTAGAAACGCGTGAGAACACTGCGTTGTTTGTTATGCTCCGTTGACTAGGCATGTTGCCTGTACAGCCATGGCACTGACTGCCCCCTACGGCCACAAATTCGTGAAAACATCATGGAATTTTCAAATGCATTGTGACATGATTAATAATTGCGTTACTTTTCTTTAAGCGCGTTACCTATAATTCATCGCACTTATTTAACGACAGCTCTATTTATAAACGACATTTAATCTAAATGTGCACTTTAAAGAGCATTCTTATGTTGTGACGCATAAAAACAAGTACATGTCCGGTAAAGGGAATTTTTGCAAGCTCATCTCACAGTGCAGCGGCGCCACATAAATACAAACGCCCGACAACATATGTAGTTTGTTCTACATACCATGTTAATAAAAACGTCATTATGATTAATTCAATATAATACAAATATTATAAACTTTGCTCCAGGACTGAACCCACAACAAACGAGGCATTGTCGAACAAAACAGGACAATCAGCTTAATTTGTTCAGCGCGTATGACTAAGGGGCCGTTCACAACGATTGCATCTTTTCAATCGACGTATTTGACCGTTGCGTCGTTAAATGCGTTCTGTTTTATTCGAGACGCTGCGTTTGTTTTTTTGTTTTTAACGCAGTGGCGTGTTCGGTTTGAACGGCCCTGACGACTAAACGTGAATACTTATGTGATCAACATAACTATGACTTTACATAGAAAACGGTGGCAGTACTACACTCTCAATCGACACGTCAAATCCAGCCTAAATAATGAATACTGGCCTTACCTCCTAGACCAGACTGCTTCGTTCGTTTGAACAATTTCCAAATGCCAGTACAGAATTGCAGTGCTATCCTGACGTTACAACGGCGGCCAAATATAAAATCGACGTTGCTGCGTCTGTGGTCCACCGATATTGCGTCTCAGCTGTGTTTGATTCCGATTTCGGTTTCCCCAAGCCTCCAGACACACACGAGTACACGTGCTTTTCCAAGCTGTCCACAAACTGCACGCATCGAGAAATTCCATTGGCTGTGCTCGTAGCAAATCATGAATACTATTGGTTGACCACTCCCATTTTATGGCGAGGTTTTCGCTGATTGGCTGATACAGAGGCCACTCGGTACACTTTCAGCATTTGTCACGTTGCAGCGCGCCTGTTGTTGTTGTTGGGAGCGTGTTGTGGGCAGTACGACGGAATTCAGTTTAGAAGCGACCACCTGCTGTAGATTCCAAATTATATTATTTATTCTGGTTTCTTGGAGTTAGTATCAATAATGTAAACCCACCCAACGTTATCACAACACAGGGAAGACGCTGATCTGTTTACTTGTTTGATGATTCCATCATTCCTTATGTTCAGATTTATATTTAGTAAGAAAGTGATTAGTAAGCTGTAGCTGTTACAGTATTTTGCAGATGTTTTCACCCATAGAGATGTATAGTCTACAACCTGAGATGTACATACTCATACACAAACAATCTAAATCATCATTGAAATGTATTTTCATCGACGAAACAGGTAGTATGCATCTAATGGTATGTGTCTGAGCGCAGATTTGCATTCTAGGGAGGAAAAGTTTGCTATACATTCACAAGCTTATCGAAACCTTTTTTTAAGGCAGTGAATGAGCCATGCACAGCTACACGTGCTTCGGAGGCAGGTTGATGGTGACGTCAAGCAGCTTCTCGACACCCTCAGAGTCACGCGGCTGGCAATAAGGAAAAAAAATAGAAAAGTCACGCGGCTGGCGGTGTGGCTCACTGTTGCTGTATGAGTGAATTCATCATCGTATGCAGAGAAGCAGGCTGACCTCGATTTATCCGACTGGTAAAATGGGACGTCAGCTTGCCAATTTTGGGCGAGTTAAGTTCAGACAGGGGCGTCAATAGGCCAAACAACCCTGTTCCTATAGGCCCCCCAACAGTACATATTTGGGAGATCTCCCTAATCTAACACACCTGTTTCAACTCATTAGCTCGTTAGTAGAGACTCTACAACCTGAATTGGGTGTGCCAGAATAAGGGAGATGTATAAAATGTGTAGTGCTAGGGGGCCTCCAGGAACAAGGTTGATAACCACTATGCCAGTGATGGGTCGTTCATTTTGATGCAACTCAGAAGGACGAGTAGTCTCGGAGAGTGATTCGTTCTTGGCTGCATTATAATTTTTTCCTTATTGGCACTATAATCAAAGTTTGCATATGTAGACAGGTTGGCTTTTGAACATTTTAATTTAATTCTGCTCAAATTAACGAAATGAACAAAATGTCTTGAATAAAGATTAGTTCATTTACTGAACAAGAGATCAAAGTCAGTAAAATGATCCGATCTTCCCATCACTACGCTGCTAAGATGTTGAGTGGAACTGAATAGAGAGTTTTTAAATAAATATAGGGGTTATTGCAGGGATTTTATTATTAATTAATATTTATATAGTGCCTTTCAAGTACCTAAGGTGCTTTATATACATGTAGCATAAGCAAAATGGAACAATCACGAGTTTGAAAGACGAGTTACAACAGAGCAAAGGCCATGAAATAACATGTGAATCAATCACACAGCAGAAAACATATAAACTAAATTCAAACATATAGACAGTGTGATATAAAAAAAAAAAAGATGAACGCATCACAGGAGTCAGGCAGTTAAAAAAACGGCAAATAAGTGAGTTTTCATTTGGGGTTTGTTTTAAAGAAACAAAATGGAAGCTGCATTTAGGTGTATTTATACAAACTGTTTCATGCTGCTCAGCGCAGGTATGAATGCATTTACAAAGCAATTACATTTGCATGAGTAATATTTAGAGATTAATGTTTAAAGGTAAAATGATGAATATAGAACATGTAATGGATTAAATTATACATTTAAATATGAAACTATATTATGAAAAATATTCTCTTTCATGATGACAAGGAAGTTTAAAGCGATATATCACCCAAAAATGTAAATTCTCTCATCATTTACTCACATTCATGCCATCCCAGGTGTGTACAACATTCTTTCTTTGGCTGAACACAAAGATTTTTAAAAGAATATTTCAGCTCTGTAGGTCCATACAATGCAGGTGAATGTTGGCCAGAACTTTGAAGCTCCAAAAAACATTTTAAAGCAGGATAAAAGTAATCAATTCGACTCCAATGATTAAATCCATGTCTGCAGAAGCGATATGATTGGTGTGGGTGAGAACATTTTTAACTATAAATGCCCACTTTCACTTCCACATTCTTCTTTTGTTTTTGGCAATTCGCATTCCTCTCATTCTCCCCACATATATTTCTTTATGCAGTTATGAGACATCAGCTGTTAGGCTAGTTACTTGGATATATGCTGAATGTGTATTTTTGTGGCTAAAACAAGTTATTTTTTATTGTAGCATTCACTATTACTGTTTCTGGACCGTGATGATCAGGGGAAAGTGTAGTTCTTGATGTTACACACTTTTCTACTTTAATCATGCTGGATACAGCCATATATTGTTCTATTATTGGACTTTGCATTGTGAATATTCAATCAATCAACATAGATGTTTTGGCAATACATGAAAAACAGGCCTACGTTTGAATATATATATTAAGTTTGCAGTCTGTTACACCATTTTGCTTTTATTAATAACTTATTGTACTATATTATTTACTCTTTACAGGTATTGCAAAAAAAAATAAAAAATAAAACCAAACAAACAATATAACAGATAAGGATTTGGAAAAACATGTTGCACAATCATCACAACAAGCTCCTGAGCGAGACGGTGGAAGGAGAAAATGAGCATAGACCAATGCAAAGTAATTGCTGTTTCAATCAATAAAAATATTTCTGATAATAGTTTGATTTAACCAAAAGGTGTAAATTATTTAAATATGTTTAAGTTTGCTAAGTATAAAATGAGTTATATTAATACTAAAGGAAATACAGTTGTGTCACCTTTTACCAACTGTATTGTTTAAATTCATTTTGTATAGGTCTGTGACAGGGCGGAGGGCGGGGCCAGGTCATGATTACCCGGTCCCTTATCAGGCAAGTCCCTGAGAGGGATAAAGGCCGACTGCGGATGGTAGTGCCGAGAACTCTACTACGGCACCAGTGTAAAGGGGATTAAGGGAAAGGAGGAGTCGAGAACCGGCTTGACAATATAAATAATACTTTAATGAAAAACTTAAACAAAAGACACAAACACACACGATGGTCAGCTGCCCATAAACGATCTCTCTCTCTCTCGCACCACCATCCGCAGTAAGCCTTTATCCCTCTCGGAGGCTTAATTAGCCTGATAATGGACCGGGTGTATATAATCAGGACCCGCCCCCGCCCTCCGCCCTGTCACAAGGTCCAATACATTTTTAATCATTATTAGTTATGCAGTTAATACTCATTGTTAGTGATCTGGGACCTCATTCCACCCCCTGTTCCTCATCCATTTTATTTTTTTTTTTTGCCCATACCGCTTTAGCATTCCTCAACCTTTCTCTTCCGAATATTGTGACAAAAAGAAAATAAACAGAGAAAAAAATAGCAAATAAATAAATAGTTTTATAGCTGCTTAATTGCCACAAGTGTATAGGGTCATTATAGACCTGAGATATACATAGCCTGATCTCGTGAAATTTTCGTGAACATGGCAACATTTTTACAAAACGGAATTACATGCTTTATTACAGGTTTGGCTGCAGTTTCCCAGTGAAATGTCCAGTGGGGGGCACCAAAAGCAAGTGAAGTGATGTTGTGATCAGACAGGGTTATAATGTGAATTTTATATGGATGTTTTAATGAGTGAAATGTACTTCCCTAACCAAAATCTTTAGCCTAAATCTATCCAATTGTGTCCTTAAAGATAAATGACATCCTTACCGTTAACCAACATCTAAACTAAACCGACAATGTTTTTAAAATATTTTTTCATCCCGTTCCAGAATGCCCAATTCCCACTACTTAGTAGGTCCTCGTGGTGGCATGGTTACTCACCTCATTTGTGGTGGCGGAAGACAAGACTCAGTAGCCTCAGCTTCTGAGACAGTCAATACGAGCATATCATCACGTGGCTCGTTGTGTAAGACACCGCAGAGACTCCGCATGTGGAGGCTAATGCTACTTTCCGTGAACCACGCACAATTTACCACAAACCCCATTGAGAGCGAGAACCAATAATCACAACCACAAGGAAGTTACCCCATGTGACTCTAACCTCCCTTGCAACCGGGCCAATTTGGTTGCTTAGGAGACCTGGCTGGAGTAACTCAACACACCCTGGATTCGAACTTGCGACTCCAGGGTGGTAGTCAGCATCAATACTCGCTGAGCTACCAAGGCCCAAACCGATAGTATTTTAAAATGCAAATGTGATATAAAAACACATTTTCTGAAGCAAGCACATTATTTAATGCCGCTTCTATGCCATTACTCTATCAGGCGAGCTACAACAAAGTATACTTATTAAACAATTGCTGTTTGTGTAATGTTGTAAACACATTTTCTTCATGCATACCCATTCAAGTGTTCATTGACATTTTCAATGGGATGGTTAGATTTGTAACAAATTATAAGTTTAATATTATTACCTTTAATTAGTATATTGTAAATGTAATATTTATGAACTATGGTTACATACATAAATGGCTCTGCTACATACATATTAGCTCTGCTACTGATATAGTAGATGTTTATATATCAAATGCAGAAAGGTACTAATGTAAAATAGCCTGAACTCTGTGTGTCCCAGGAGAGCGCATATGAGGTTACTAGAAGTGTGGACATTGTGCGACCCAGGAGAGGGCATATGAGGTAACTAAAAGTGCTTATGCTGCAAGAAACACACTGTGAAATCAGTTTTAGCAGAGACAATGATACAAAAAAAAAAAAAAAACACTCAGTTGTAGCAGAGACAATGACATGATATAACTCTGGGAAGTACAGCAAGTTTAAAGATTAACACAACCAATGATCAAAATGACCGTAATTTGTTCAGATTGTTATATTTTATTTTCTCAAAATGTTGCTTTTATAATGAATTAATTTAAAAGGTTATTGTTTAAAAAAGACAAGAAGCCAGATTCCCACCATTAAAAAGACATCAGAGGCTCTGTGAAATAATGGTGGTGGACAGTATCCAGTGGCTACAAAAATAATAATGGGGCGTAGATATGAGGTCATTCTAGATAACCATCTGTATAAAAAAATTAGGGTTTTGACCAAGAGAGTCAGATCTCAGCTGACATCTTGGGTTTGTTGGTTTGCTCAATAAACTCTAACCTTTGGCACCTGGAACTCCTGACTTCGAGAGTTTTCTTATTGAGAGTGAAGAAAAGTTCTTCACGCTCCATGACATAAATTGGCGACATACGAAGGGACTGTCACAGGGCCAAGGGTAGCCGCTGTTGGCTTGCTTGCACTGATTGCACAGATTCACTGGCGCCAAAAACTGATGCAAGCGATTTTGCGTAAAATGGTGTTTTTGTGAAGTCTGTAGCAAGGTGTGGCCCAGGTGGTAACTCTAACAAAGGCCTCACCAGTCTCGAACTTAATTAAATGACTAATTGGATGAAATAGAGAACTGGCTTCCAGGTTTCAAAAAACTATGCATGCAAATGTAAATGTGTCTGGTAAATAAGCTGAAGTGCGCAAAATCCAGCGGATACCACAATCCTTGGCAGGGGTGGGCTGAATTGGCTGGTCCTGCGTATACCACACTCTTAGGTAGGGATGGGCTAAATTGGCAATGTTTGAAAATCCTGCGAATAACACTGAATGCAGTGACACTAGTGAGGATAATGAGCCGGATGGTTGGCCTTTGAACTAGCTGAGAAACAATGAGCCCACATGGATGGTTGGCATTGTTCTCAAAATAGCACTGCATTTAGGGAAATTGACAGGGACGCAATAGGCGTGGACGCCCAAGAGGGGCATAGTGATAGTTAAGATGTTTTGATATTTAAAATGATGTGCTGAAGAGTATAAATATGTGATATGTTGAATAAGTTGATGTAAATAAATATTTTGGTAAGTTGTGTACAAAAGTAACTGCATTGCTGTTGTATGTTGGCTACATTGGTTGATGTGTTTATGATGACTGTATTGTGCTTATGCTGACTGCAATGTGCTATGCTGTATGTATGTGTGTTTGTGCTTAGACTGTGTGTGTGTGGTTGAGTGTATTGATATGTGTCCTTGTAATTGTTTTTCTCATGAGAACTGTGCTGTAAAGAAATGGGTATATTAGGCTTAGTATTTGATAAGATATAAAATTAATGATAAAAAGAGTGAAAGCAGATTGCAAAATCATTATAAGAACTAAAAACGTTATAAGGTATTGGCTTTGTCGATTATTTGGACATCATCCAAGTTGTAGTTGGTGTGATCGAGATAAAGAAACACAGCTATTAATAAAGAAACTAAATTAAAGTTAAGAAAAAGCACCTGTTTCTCTCATCCACAGTGGGCATTAATGAGTGCATATAATGTAAAATGTTATTCATGCTCAGGCCTCATCAAAGTACAGAGACTGCATATATCAGAGTTACAAATGACTTGCTCTTATCATCTGATCGCGGCTGCATTTCACTTCTAGTGCTTTTAGATCTTATTGCAGATCATGACATTCTCTTGAATAGGCTTGAGAATTATGCTGGCATTTGTGAAGTTGCACTAGCATGGTTTAGGTCCTATTTAGCAGACCACTACCACTTTGTCTATGTAAATGAGGAATTGTCAAACCAAACAAAAGTAAAGTATGGAGTGCCGCAGGGATCAGTTTTAGGGCCTCTGGTATACTGTATGCTTCTCCTGGGAGATATTATCAGGAATCATGGAATAAGTTTCCACTGATATGCAGACGACACCCAACTTCATATTTCTTCAAAACCTGATGAGATTTCACAATTCTCCATATTAGTGTATCAATGAAATAAAAGATTGGATGGCCAGAAATGTCCTTAGGGCTACTAAACATTAGATCTCTTTCTACCAAAGCACTAATTGTCAATGAAATGATTACAGATCATAGATTGGATGCGCTGTGTTTGACTGAAACCTGGCTTAAACCGGATGAATATATTAGTTTAAATGAATCTACTCCCCCAGGTTATTGTTATAAACATGAGCCTCGTCTGAAGGGTCGAGGAGGTGTTGCTACAATTTACAGTGAAGTTTTTGGTGTTACTCAGAGGACAGGATATAAATGTAAGTCTTTTGAACTAATAATGCTTAAGGTGACACCGTCAAATACACATAAAAATTCTCTGTTGTCCTTTACCCTTGCTACAGTGTATAGATCACCCGGGCCTTATTCAGATTTCCTTAGTGAATTTGCAAATTTTTTATCAGATCTTGTAGTTACTGTAGATAGAGCCTTAATTGTTGGTGACTTCAACATTCACATAGATAATGAAAATGATAGCATTTATCGATATTCTCAACTCTCTTGGAGTCAGACAAAATGTAACAGGACCAACTCATCGCCATAATCATACGTTAGATTTAATTCTTTCATATGGAGTTGATGTTGATAATATAGAAATTCTGCAGCAGAGCGATGACATCTCGGATCATTACCTCGTCTCTTGCATGCTGCAATCAGCTAATGTTACTCAATCTACACCACGCTATCGTTTAGGTAGAACTATTCTTTCGACCACTAAAGATAGCTTCACTAATACTCTTCCAGATCTATCTCATATACGCAATAAACCCCAAAGCCCAGAAGAACTTGATGAAATAACAAAAAATTTAAATGCAGTCTTCTCTAGCACCCTTGATGTTGTCGCCCCACTTCAATTAAAGAAAATTAAAGAAATAAGCCCTGCACCATGGTACAATGATCACGCTCATGCTCTCAAGAGTTTCCGTGATCAAAAGTTTCCACTGCTATGCTGACGATACACAACTTTATATTTCTTCAAAACCCGATGAGATTTCACAATTCTCAAAATTAGCAGAGTGTATTAATGAAATAAAAGATTGGATGGCCAGAAATTTCCTTCTACTCAATTCTGACAAAACAGAGGTTCTAATTATTGGACCAAAAAACTCTAAAAATAAGCCACTAAAATATAATTTGACTCTAGATGGATGTACTGTTACATCATCTTCAACAGCGAAGAACTTAGGTGTTATATTTGATACCAATCTGTCCTTTGAAAATCAAATTACAAATGTTTGTAGAACAGCATTCTTCCACCTAAGAAATATTGCTAAATTACGGCATATGCTCTCTGTTGCTGATGCCGAAAAACAAATTAATGTGTTTATAACCTCAAGACTAGATTATTGTAATGCATTACTGGGAGGATGTCCAGCAAGATCAATAAAAACACTTCAATTGGTTCAAAACACAGCAGCCAGAGTGCTAACGAGAACCAAGAAATATGATCATATTAGCTCCATTTTATCATTGTTACATTGACTACCTGTTAAATTTCATATTCATTTTTAAATTCTGTTAACTTCATACAAAGCTTATGGTCTGGCTCCGCAGTACTTAAGTGACCTTCTACCACGCTATATTCCATCACGTTCATTACGATCGCAAAATTCTGGCCTGTTAATAGATCCTAGAATATCAAAATCCACAAAAGGAGGAAGATCCTTCTCATATTTGGCTCCTAAACTGTGGAATAGTCTCCCTAACACAGGATGCAGACACACTCCCTCAGTTTAAGTCTAGACTAAAGACTCATCTATTTAGCCAGGCATACACCTAATTTATCCGTCAACCCACTTTATTTAGGTCTGCCGGAACCAGAAATTTGATCATGATCTATAACTCTGCAATAAATTTAATGGCATCTATGTTCATATTATTTTATTTGTTTCCCTGTCTCAACCACGGGAATCCTATTGTAACGTAGTTCAACGGAAAGGAGGAGGCGAGAACCGGCTTGATAATATAAATACATAACTGTTAATCAGAAGGTCACTGGTTCGATCCCCACAGCTACCACCATTGTGTCCTTGAGCAAGACACTTAACTCCAGGTTGCTCCAGGGGGATTGTCCCTGTAATAAGTGCACTGTAAGTCGCTTTGGATAAAAGTGTCTGCCAAATGCATAAATGTAAATGTAAATAATAGTTTAATATAAAACTGAAACAAAAGATAAACACACACATGACGGACATGTCCGTAAACTATCTCTCTCTCCGCCCACCACCATCTGCCTTTATCCCTCTCAGAGGCTTAATTAGCCTGATAAGGGACCGGGTGTGTATAATCACAACCCGGCCCGCCCTCCGCCCTGCCACATTCCTCCCTCAATCTCTCAGGCTGGAGAGCTTTCCCTGGGGGAGGGCGTGCTTTAAGCCCGGTCTGCCAGCAGGTCATCCCCATCTACCTGGACGAGGGAGGGGACAAGGGGAGGGAAACAGAAATAATTAAAATGGGGGGGTTCTTCCTGTAACAGTGTAGTACCCCACAAAAAACACTGTAAAATTTAAACGAGAGGGAAAAGGCCAACGCAGAGCGGCAGTGAGAGAGAGAGAGAGAGAGAGAGAGACAGAGAGATGAAAATAAAACCTTCTCGCCGGTTCTCCGATACACCGTCGCATGGTCCTCTCATGCGGACAACAGCCACTTCTCCCTGGGTGGACCGGAGTCAGACTCACGACCCCCGGTGGTCAGAACGCCCCTCCGCATTCTCGGCGACTCGTGGGGACACTCCTCCGCCCCTGGCAGCGGCCCTACCGCTCCAGGCGTTTGGGGAGACACTTCCCTCCTCCCCTCACGGACGGCAGTCTTCCTTTGACCCCTCCGCATTTCTGGGGGATGGCAGGGCTCTCCACCGTCTATGAGTCAACGATGACTCATAGACATTATATACATTACAGTTTTATCTTCTGTTAATGCCTGATCTTCTGTAAAGCTGCTTTGAAACGATGTGTGTTGTGAAAGGTGCTATACAAATAAAAATGACTTGACTTGTATTTTTACATGATGATTGTAAAAATGTATATAATGATTGTATAAATTGTAAAAATGTATTAAAAATGCTAAGGAAAACTTGGTCGGTGGTGGCGGGTGAAGCCCATGGAGAAACATTCAGATTAAATTGAACATTGTAACTTCCTCAATTATGAATTTTAATAACTTTATATTAATTTGTCTATTCTGTATGACTTTGATACTAACTATGTTTTACCCTTTCTTTTGTCATCATTATATTTATGTTATTTCACTAACTCATTCTGGAACCAGTCTCTCACCATTGCAGATGGCTGGGCCAGATGATTTATTGAGGTTACTAATACTGCAGGTGAAAATCAGGAGAAAAAGAAGACTGAAAATTATGTGGGCTATTATCCGATTGGTCCTCCTGCTCTCATTACTGATGATAATCATTACTGATTTGCCATTTGTAATGTGGATTAAAATGTCTCTGGATAAGTTGATTTCAGTCTTATATGACTAATTTGGTTTATGATTTTCCAGACTGCTATCCATGGGTTCAATACCATGTCTAAATTGTTCTGAGGGTCTAAATTTAAATCCAGCAGCAAACCACTGATTTATTGTTTTGGAGAGTAAATATTACAAACTTGATAGCAAAGTTAGAGTTACCTATTGGATTGGTTACTTCCCCAAAATGTCCAGAGAGTACCCTCACTTTAAAAATAAAAAACTGGTTAGTGGGTGCTATAAAGAAGGATTGAGTGTCTTTTTCTATTACTACTATTTTTATTTGCCATAGTTAATCCATGAAAGTAACATTTTAGAGGCACAGTTTCTGCACTGTGAATTTTGGTTCTGCAATTTAACTGAATCATTTGTCAGGGAATGCTGATAAGAATAAGAGAATAATAACTGAAAATATTTATTGTTAAATGATGCTGAAATATTTGGATATAAAAAGTAAGAGTCATGAGAAATTAAAAGGACGTAGTGTATTTTACTAATCAGTTCTTTCAAAACACAAAAAAAGGGATTTGTTTGAAATTCCATTGTGCCTCTTTACTACTTCATACTGTTTTTACTTTTCTGTTAGTTTAAAAACTTGATTTATGTTAGATAGACTGGACGTTCCTTCTGAGAGAGTATGGAAAGTGAGAAAGTAAACATAAGAGAGTTATTATTACTATTTTCACTGTTGAAGAATAGCTTAAATATATTATTGTGATATTCTAAAATGAAGATTGATTTGATTTGATTTAATATAGACAATTATGTGATTTGACAGTAATAGATACATTGATATGAAGGAGAGGTTCAAACAGCTTTCCGCATCATAAGTAAAGATTTATATATTCAGAGGGCAATCTAAAGTTAAGAGTTTATACTAAGATAAGAGACTCAGTTGAACATTAATCTGAAAGAATAAATGTAGGTTCAAAAACTATCTAGAGTCTATTATTGAATTAAGGTGATGTTTTAAATTAGGCTTCCTAGAAGCTTGACAGAGGCTACCCTTTATTATGTTTTGTTCTGACGTTAGTCCCCACCATGATACATGGTCTTTTTTGACATTTGCTAAAGTAGCTGAAACACAACCTGAAAGGAAATTAATGATCTGTGAATGAGTTACATTTTAGATTGATGAATTTTGAATAATGCTTTTTGATTTTAACCATGTTTTGAATTGTCTCCATATTTAAGCAGTTGTAGAAGGTTCCATTTGCTGTGACGGTTCTCAGGTGTTATTCCCTGAAAAGAAAATATCTGCTAATCTGATTCCAAATTATTAAGGATTGGCTAATAGCACTGAGCACTGATGGGTAAGATTCTCCAATGGAAAAAAGGGGGGCAACCTAAAGTAGGGCATCACTGCCCTGGAAACCTGCCCAGGAAGGTTTGATATGGGTTTAAGTAAGTGGATGAATACTCTTTAAGTCATAAGCATAAAAAGGGAGATCTAGAAGAGACCTGCCTGAAAATTGTGAGTTCCACTCAACCCGACTGCATTTTAATAACCGCTTTACTAAAACAAATTATCACAGTGTTAAATACCAAGTATTCTGTCACAGTGCATCAGGGGATCATACCCTGTATAGAAGATTATTTATAGATCGGTTTTAGGGGTAAAGTTTTGAGAGCTGTTGCAGAAAAAAGAGTGCCTTACTCATTAATCAAGTATTAAACAAAACTGGGAATGTTTGTATGATAATTAATTTAGACTGGAAGATTATTTATTACTTTTACTTATGCTTTTATTGAACTCATGTACATTTTAATAGTAATGAAGAATGGGAAGAAAACATGGTGGTGACTAAAGATTAAGATTGCTTATCTTGTTTGATATGGTATTGATACAATATGTAGACGATCTGTTGATTTGTTCAACAACATTAGAGCAATGTCACCAAGACTGTATCAAAGGCCCACTAAATTAGCTGAAGGGGGCCACCAAATTTCAAAAGAGAAACTGCAGTACTGCTTACCACAGTCAGAGTACTTAGGACAAATCATTGCACATAACACTAAAGCTATATCACCAAGCCAATTCGAAGTCATAAGTAAAGCACCCCAACCAAAAACAGTGGGGCAAATGATGACCTTTGGGCGTGACAGGTTTTAGTGCTGATTGGATAGAAAATTATGCTATTAAAACAGCTCACTTAAGAGCACTGATGAAACAGTCAGGGCATCAGAATCTCCAAGCTCGACTGACATGGGATACTGATGCATTGTTAGCTTTTGAATCATTGAAAAAAGAGCTTCAGACTATACTAAACCATTTCATTTGTATGTAGCCGATAGAATAGATGGATATGCATCAGCAGTCTTAATGCAGGAGACCTGTAGTGGAAGAAAAAATAAACCAATATCTTATTATCACACTGCAGAGGATCGTGCGGGAGAGAGAGATCGTTTACAGACATGTCCGTCATGTGTGTGTTTGTCTTTTAAGTTTGTCATTATAACTATTATTTATATTGTCAAGCCGGTTCTCGCCTCCTCTTTTGCATTGATCCCTTTACACTAGTGCCGAAACCCGGGAAGGAGGAGGGATACGTCGTAGTAGATTTCTCGCCACTACTGTCCACCCCAATGGACCATCTGCTGGGGGACGAGGAGCTCAGCCGCCTGGAAGAGGACGATGGCCCGCCTGGAAGAGGATGATGGCCGCTGACCACGAGGGGAGAAGGGGCTCCTAACCGACCGCCTGGAGTGGTCAGGGCCGCTGCCAGGGGCGCAGGAGTTGTCTACCGGCCGCTGAAACGCGGCAGGGTTTGAGACCGCCAACCGTGAGCGGGGAGGGGCTCGCTGCCGACCGCCTGGAGCGGGAGAACCGCTGCCAGGGGCGGGGGAGATCCTTTCTGTTTTCCAAGAATGCGGCGGGGCTTTCCATTCGCCAGGGGCTGGAGGTCCCTGTGAGATATGTACTTTATAAATGTTTAAGATGTTCGCTCATCTCTGGAGGTACTATTAACCAAGTTAATTACTATAGAATGTACATTTATGAACTCTAAAAACATTGAAAATGCCACTGGAGGACCATATAAATAAACATCACAAAGACAGGATCGATGAGCACCTCATTGCTTATCAGCAAGAGCAAGACTCTACTGGTGGTTTAAAAACATGCTGTCTGCACCAACACCTCCAGATAGCGCTCCAGGCTACCGGAAATGTCTGAGTTCCTCTGGCACCGTGGGACGTATCATATGCTGAAACATATACTGAAATTGTCTAATCACTGTATTATGTTATCTACTGAAGAAAGTTTAAATCACTGATGTACTCTACATAACTCGAGGCCACTTTTGCACGCACATGCATTATACAAGAATTTGATTGCTGTTACCCTCCAGAAACACTTAGCTAGAGAGCGATGAGATCTTTTACTTCCTTCTAGTCAAATGTTGAGGGAGATGTTTGGTCTTATTTCTCCTCCGGAGTGCAGTTTCATAAGAGCAGTCATTGTTAGAGGAATGTGTGACTTACATTGTTCATCTGGATGACTGAAAGAGGCTGGCTTATGAGGTTGCTCTCTGATAAAGGGTGATAGAAGGTGAGACTTTTTGTCTCAAGGTGTCTCAAAGGAGAGAAAATATATTAGATTTCAATATATCAAATGTAGAAAAGTACTAATATAGAATAGCCTGAACTTTGTGTGTCTCAGGAGAGGGCATATGAGGTAACTAAAAGTGCTTATGCTGTAAGAAACACACTGTGAAATCAGTTGTAGCAGAGACAATGATACAAAAAAAAAAAAAAACCAAAAAACACTCAGTTTCAGAGAAAATGACTTGATAAAACTCTGGGAAGCACAGCAAGTTTAAAGATTAACATAACCAATAAAATGACCTAAAATTTTGCTTTTATAATAAATGAATTTCAAAGGTTATTGTTTAAAAAGGACAAGAAGCCAGGTTCCCACAATTAAAAAGACATCAGAGGCTCTGTGAAATAATGGTGGTGGATAGTATCCAGTGGCCACAAAAAATAATAAGGGGGCATAAATATGAGATAATGCTTGATAACAAACTGTATAAAAAATTAGGGTTTTGACCAAGAGAGTCAGATCTCAGCTGACATCTTGGGTTTGTTGGTTTGCTCAATAAACTCTAACCTTTGGCACCAAGAACTGCTGACTTTGAGAGTTTTCTTATTGAGAGTGAAGAAAAGTTCTTCACGCTCCATGACACTGGCTGCCCCATCTGGCCCTAATGACTTATAAACAGACCTGAGTGCAAGAGACAGAAGAGGGCCAACGGGATAGGCTCTGGCAAGTGAAATACTAACTGGAATTGGCCTTGGTGTATTTTGCTATCTGTGGTTAAAGTGCAAAGAGATAGTGATAAAGAGACATATAATCAGTTCATTGGGTAATATAAAGGTGGTCAAATACCCTTCCTATTTTAACTAAATTTTACATTAGTAACTGGCATTTTGACAATAAATAAATAAATGTATATATTAGTTTGATTTCACATAATATCTTAAATCCATATAGAAGTAAAAAGATTCCAGATTCCATCCAGATGATTAGATTATGAAAAATACCATGGTATACTGTATCAGAATATCATGATATTAACATATATTGTACCGTGCACTGGAAAAATATATTTGTGGTGTATATAGCATTATGGTGTATAAGTATTTTCTACATTGAATAGTTTAGTTTAAGTGTAAATTCTACATACAAAGATGTAAAAATTAACGCTCTAGCTTATAAGTAAATATTATTTATTTCAGTTTTTTATTTTTACAATGTGTCCTCATGTATTACTCCTTATCTTTTTAATTTGTATTTGCAAATTTTATTAAATGTCACTGGCAAATAAAATAAGTAAATTGTATTAATCTTTTCAAAGCTAGTGTTTACAGCATGCAATTAGCTTAAATAATTAATCAGCTTGCATGGGTTCATGGTTTACAAGTTTATTTACAGCATTTTAACTATACATTTTTTTGTTACATTTGTTAACTTCTTGTTTTGTGCAGCCTTAAGTTCATTTTCTACTCAAAACTACCTGTTTGTGATAAAAAAAAAAAATAAATAAATGATCTGTTGATTGTCACCATGTGTTGAGGTCTGCATCAGCAACAATTCATTTGAATTCAATGCAGAGTGATGATGTCTCAGACACAATAGCATGCATTATTTTTGCCTGCTGGAGGCTTATGTGTGTCAAGTAGTACATGATAAAAAGATGTTAATAAGAAAACTTCAAAATGCATTATGTTTCTATAAGGTGTTTACTTGACCATGATGACAAAGTTACTGAGATTATGTTTAAGTTAAATGTACTCCCTTTAATCAATTAACCAACAAGTTAAGTAGATTTTAGTTTTATACTATTAAGATTTTCTTTGAAAAACTATGTGCAAACTTGCAACAACAACAAAAAAAAGGAAGTAAATCTTACTAGTCATTTTTTTCAGTGTGGTACAAGTCATTTTAAGAAACTTCAACTAGTGAGGTCATGTGAATACTTAATAGATGCTTTGTATCTCATATTTTCATATTATTGCTACACTATGTACACAATAAAAGAGTAAAAATGGCAATCCCAAAGTCAACGGCTTCTAAAAGTAGTCTTGCTACCAGCACTGAATTTTTGTTTTGCAATGATGTATTCTGAAATGCATAAAAATAGGATTATACACTATCCCCTAAATTAAGAAATATCTCTAAAAATAGAAAGCAGAACTATTTTTCCATGGAATCTTGTGTTTTCTGTATTTGCACTGTGTGTAATCACCATGCTTTGTCCATGTGACTATCTATTTTGCATATGCATATTTTACCTCATACAATGAGTATATTGTATCATTTTTAAATATAAATGATCATTATGTAATTCAATAAATAATAAAAAAAATAATAAAAAACTAAACCAAACTGAGGTGTTGAGAATTGAGCATCAGCAGCAACCATGTGGATCTGACTTTGCAGAGAAACTACACCTGCATCACTTCCTATGTGCTACTTTCTTTGTCTTCCCCTGAATAACATAAAATATTTTCACAAAATGGAAAGGTTCCTACTTTCAACTCTGATGCAAAACGATAGGTTTGCTTTGCTGTGACCACGGTGCCTTCAGTAATTAAATTCCTCATAAAAAGGTACACTATTTGACTTGAGACGAAAATAAAATAAGAAATATGTCTTTTACTTTTATTATTTTGAACATCTTTGTATTTGTTTTGGTTTGCATGTTTATTTGGCTTATAATAATAGCTATATATTATATAACTATTATATACACTTAGCATTTCCTTAGCCCCTGATGTTTTTAAATCATAGAAATGCCCCTGGTTTGAGGCAGGCTACATTAATAACCCACATATAGCATTTAAGCAGCAGACAAAATAGCTCATAAAGACTGGACGAGTGCATATTTACGAGTTTTAAGTGCACGATACTTTGTTGTTGTTGTTGAAAGATTCTTTTTCATTGTTATGTCAGCCCCATCTGCTGGTCACTTCCATTTATACAGCTCTGTTGAATATATCTAAAATGTTAGATTACAGTTAAGTAGATTTAATATTTGGACCTGATTTGCATTGGTCTGACATTTATTCAGGGCGGCCACTAAAATTGAAAGAGCCAAATTTGTGGGCTCCCTCTTTCCCAGACCTAATGATGGTTAGGGTTAGGCTTTAGTTAATAAGTCCCCACCCACCCACACACACAAACACAAATACATAAAAGGGCCTGGTATTTTTATCATCAGGTACAAATCATTAATGCATTTTCTAACTTTTACGTGACCAGTATTTGTATTCCAACATGTGTAATTTCTTTTCCTGCAGTGTTTGTGGCAAGGATGCAAACTTTTTACACTGTTATGTGTTTAATTCAAGAAGAACATGATATACAAGAACAGTTCTTATAGCAATAACAACCATAATTACCAAATATATATTTTTTATTATCAATTTAGTACAACAAATCAATCCCCACCCACCACTCCCCTTGCGTAATGTAATTAAGAAGTGTTTACTGTTATAGGTCCCTCCTAGTTGACTGGTTTCCATGTTTCTCCTGTGTTTTTCCTCTATTTTTTATCTGCAGCCTCCCTGAGCAACAGCTCTCTAGCAAGATCAGGCCTTCCAGAGCGAGTCAAGCAGTTTGCCAGCATGGAGCATTTTGAAGAGGTGGAAGGAAGGCCCCTTTTCCAAGCTGTCAGAATGTGAAAAGCTTGTTGAGAGAGGCTGTATGGTGCGCGGAGGCGGGCGATCTGTACAGCGGAGCGGCGAAGACGGAGAGACATGGCGAGAAGTGCTGCATCGTCCTCAGTGAGCTCATCACAGAGCCATGATAACAGCTCATCTGAGAGAGGATCTGGAAAACAAACACTTTCACTACTAACTTAGAACTATATAATCTATAGTTCATACAGTATAAAAATCATTATGTCTATGGAAAGTCCTCATAAGTATAGCCACATCAATGTGTGTGTGTGTGTATAATTTTTACACACCTGGTTCACTGTGCCGCAATATATATGCACTTACAGGTCGAAAGATGGTCCTGGCACTCTAAATAGAAAACAAGCAAAAATCAACTTTCATAAACCCACTAAAAATATAATTCCTGTGTAAATGTGTCACTTATGCAATGATGTATGATAAGGCACTCCAATTTCCTTAAGTGCACGTTAAACGTTAACTTCTCAATTGATCTTTAACTCAACCTCATGCCATCTCTGATGTGTATAACTTTTTTCTTCTGCTGAACACAAAGAATATTTCAGCTCTGTAGGTCCTCACAATGAGAATGGGTACCAATAGTAACCCATAAGTTACATCCATATCTTCATTAGTGATATAATAAGTGTAGGAGAAAAACAGATCAATATTTATCTTATTTTTTACTATCAATCTCCACTTTCACTTTGGTGATTCATATTTTTTATGCATATCACCAACTACTGGACAGGGAGGAAAATTTATAGTAAAAAAGGAACATGAATGTTGATCAGTTTATCACCCACAACTATCATATCACTTCTGAAGATATAGATTTAACCACTGGAGTCTTATGGATTATTTTTATGCTGCCAACAGATCTGCGATATTCTCCTAAAAATCTTAATTTGTTTTCTGCAGAACAGTTCATACATCAAAGGTGAGGAAATAATGAGATAATTTTGGGTGAACTGTTCCTTTGAGGTACAGTTAATTTCTGGATTTAAAGTATTCTACACTTTAAAGACTTGTTAAGTCTATAGTTTACCTTGGGCAAAGTGAGTGGAAGCCTACAGACAGGCTCTTCTAGAGGACAGTCTTTAGACAGGGCCACTGTGTCACCATTCCAGACCAAGTGACCTTTGGTGACCCTGAATAAACTGGCAACACCTTTGTAGTGAGGAGAGCTGTAATTGCCAAAGGGGTCCACTTCTTTTAATCTCAAATAGAGCCGGTTCCTTCTTTGGTTGTGAAATGTGATTATGTGAGAATCTGTCCCCTGATTACCTATGACCACAAGTAGAAGTATACAAGAAACAAGTACATACACACAGTGAATGTAGCCAAGTGGAATTTAAAATCTAGTCATAAATTGGACATGGCTTCTTTAAGAACCTGAGTTTTGCTTTTAGGCATTCTCTTGTGTTAGAGACGTGAGAACATATGTTGTGTAAAAGAGCTCCCGGTTTTGTTCATCGGTTGATAATTCTTTGGGTAAATATCCAATTCTACACAAAATGTTGTTAAATTGCATTAAATATGTGTTCAGAAGAGTTGTATGTTAAAATGTAGTGTTTGTTATGGGTTATTTTTAAGGGATACTCATGGATTGCATGTGTGGAGTTTGACCATGTTTTCCACACATATGAGGATTGGGTTTGTAAATATGGAATGAATCATATCTTATTTGGTGATTTGAAGCCCAGAGTGTTTTCCAGTTTAGTGAGTAAGTGTAATACGTGCTATATGTGAAAACATGTGTAAAGATAATTTTATTGTTTAAACTGTTGTATATGTACTTAAAGCCTGGTTAAAAATGCATAAAATGCTTTACATGATTTAAGCATGTGTTAAATATATAAACTGCTGTGAATGATGTAGCAGGTTTTAAGGTAATGTATGCTGAAGCATATGGGTAGGCTAATACCCTGTTTGTGTATTCTTTTGACATTAGCCACTACTGTATTTTTTAACCGTATTTCATTGAACCATATTTAAATTTTGTATTTAATTTACGTTTCACCCCTTTTTCATATATGGCCCCATTGACCACTGGTTTTATTTTCTTCTTTTTTTTTTCAACAGCCGTCAGAGTATAACCCCAAAAATATATTTTTGTATTCTGTTTTGTTTCTTTACAACCACCAGCTACATGAATAAATAATGAAGATTTCTACATACAGAAAATTCTAAAGCATCAAAAATAGTGAAAAGTCAATGTCAGCATTGATGACTATCTATTTTAGAATAAATATTCTAATCATACATTAGTATTATTATAAAACAGATATTCAGCCAAAGTAAGGAATGTGCATGAGTTATGAAAGAATAATCTAATCTAATATATTATAATATAATATATAATATAAAAAATGAAAGTACAAGATTTGCTCAACGTAGTACTGCAGGTTATGTTCCCACTGAACCTGAGCAGCAGCTGTTGTCCCTCCCTCATGGAGATTTTTGACGAAGGCTCTGGAGGTCCACAGTAATCCAGGGCCTGGAGTTCAGAGAGCTCCCAGGTAAGATCTGTGCTTGTCAGTGTGGCCACAACCACACTTTTGGGGTCCAGACGCTCATGATGGAGTACAGTGGTGACTGAGAAGATCTTTACAGCTTCTTCCAGCTCTTCAACGAAAGAAGTCAGGTAGGAAGATTTTACAGAGGATTGAAAGCGAAGGACTATTAACCTGAAGAGGCATGTGAAGAAGGAGAGGAAGTTCAAAGAGACAGTTCAAAGGGGCATTTTCATATCATGCTACCAAAGATTTGTTTTGATCAGCACCTTTCATAGCTCTCGGAAAGTTCAAAAGAGACCAGACCATTCTGTAGGTTCCTTACAATGACTTTATCTAAAACTTCCCAATGGTTCTCTGTCCAGACCAGTGGAGCAAGCTGCTCTTTACAGTCTTTTGGAGACTTAACTGAGGCACTATCAACCCTGTGTTGGAGAGAAATACATTTATTTATTTATTAATTTCAATGCAATTGTTAGCACCGATATACAGTAAACCTGATTTCCTCACAATTTAGAATGTAAAATTATTTACCTAATCTGCTGGGATGAAAGATGGCCTGGTGCTGGAATGGGTCTGTCAGTATCGTCTCGTCTCGAGATAGAAGGACATGGCAAGATAAGCGTGAAAGGTCGTCTGAGTTTAAGTTTTGAGGGGTGGCTTAGGTACAGTAAGGGAGTTGATGTGAGAGCAGCATGGTAGGAATCATTTTTGGATTTAAGAGAGGATAAAATAGCAGCGTCCACTGGCTGAACCTAATGTGACAAAAAGAAAGGCCACTTTGATTTAAAAGCAGTTTAAATGTACAAAATATGTCTGTCATGTCTCAGTGAGCAGTTCATTATTTTGATGGGACACTTGGGCTCAAATGTGTTAAAGTTCTTCTATGTGCGTGTAAAACATTTATTTTTTATTTTTATTGTATAATTTTTTTTATGATTTCTCCCTGAAGCAGAGAGAAAGTTCTCAAGACACATTTTCTTCTGGTTTGCTTTAAATAAATAATAAAATAGGAACAACAGACTGCTGTGATACATTACCCTGAGTGACAAGAAAACCTGAACGTACCATTACTTGAGCAACAATTGGTACAGCGAAGGAACCAGGCAAGTAGTCGAGGCATATCCTGGAGTCCACACTGAGTTTGAGAGACAGTCCAGCCTTTGGTACAGTAAAACTCTCCGTCCTCAAACGGGACAGAACCGCGAACACACCCAGAGAATACACCCGCACTACTGCAAATGATCCCTTTAAGGAAGACACATACAGTGCCATTATACTTCCTAAACATAAGCATATCCATATCATATATAAGCTTATAATAATTATAAAGGACATTAACCATGTTACATTGGAACAATCTATGATAAACTCTGTGATAGGCTTTAAGTAACAGAAATTACACAAATTATTAAAAAAAAAAATTATAATTTTGTTACAGACCCTTTGTCCTCCATAGAAACCTTTGGTACATGTTGGAGTAACATAGCTAACTCTTTGTTCCAGATCCAACACTTTCACTGTAATCTCTCTATAGTTCCCACGGTAACTCGCTCGGAACGGCACTGCTATGCTGAGTGGGAAGGGACATTTGATGTGGCTGAAGTTTGAAATGCGGAGAACACTGCTGACCAGCTCCTCTGATCCTGATACCATGAGAGAACTTAGGCCATCAACTACCTCACATGTCATGACATTTGCAACCTCACATGGGGCAGTTATGTAGCAGACTCTGGGACTCTCAGATTCTGCAAAACTGGCTCCTCCTGACTGGTCTGCAAGTCTGTCACCAAAAATACAACCATTGTTAAGAAATTATGTAAATATAAATGATCTGAAACGCTGATTATGTGGTTTTATTAGATTGTTCTTTTTTAGGGTCAGATTCCCAGACATTAAAGGCCAAAGTATACTATAGATGTCCTCGTTGCGGATCGCTTAGAGTATCACAATGCAGTTGAAGTGGGCAGGGCTGTTTCTGAGCATATAAGGGCCCCATGCAAAATCCTACTTGGAGCCTTACTTGTAGGAGTGCTTCACGATGACGAAGAACCTTTAAGCACGCTTGTGCCTTTCACATCTAGCTACAACTCTCTCCTTACAGTTAATTTTCCCTTCCCTCTCGGGCCAAAAGAGGGCCCCCTATAACTGCTAATTGAGCCATAACAGCTACCTGAGACTGACTCGCAGCTTTTAGTGTTTAATAAAAAAAAATAACCTTGCTTTGCAGAGCCCCCTGGTGGCTTGGAGGCCCTAAGTGGCCACTTATACAACTTTTAGCTAGAAACGCCCCTGGTAGTGTTCACTTTGAAAAGTGACCGTGCGCAAGCCGATACTGAATGCTCAGGAACAAAGTATATCTGGGTCTTAAAGGGATAGTGTTTCTGTGTGAGAAACAGAACAATATTTAAGTCTTTTTTATTCTAAATCTCCACATCCACTTTCAGATGTAAAAGTGAAAGTGGAGATTTAGAGTAAAAAAGGACATACATTTTGATCTGTTTCTCACCCACATCTATTATATTGCATCTGAAAATATTGATTTAACCACATATGGATTACTTTTATGTTTGCTTTATGTGATTTTTGGAGCTACAGATGTCTGATCACCATTCACTTGCATTGCATAAACATACAAAGCTGAGATAATCTTCTAAAATCTTCATTTTTTGTTCTGCTGAAGAAAGAAGTCACACACATCTGGGATGCATGAGGGTGAGTAAATGATAAAGAGAATTTTATTTTTGGTGAACTATCCCTTTAAGACTATAAATCGGAGGGATTTTCAAAGGACAAATCACTATAAATAGTAGGCTGTTTCTTCAACATTTGGGCAATTTCATGTCTCAAGGGTTGATTTTTTTTATACAAATTTCAACCGTTCAGGTCAAATTTAAACTGTACTAGTATGCCTCCATTTATTTTTTATAATATTTTTATTTTAGCCATTTATGTATAGATTTTATTGTTTTAGCCTTGTCGCAGACCCAGACTTTCAATATTAAACTATAGAAATCCATTATAAAATTACAAATAAATAATTACAATACAATAATTTAAACAAAATGAAATATAAACCATAAAACCATAAAAGCATAACACATAACATACAATTTCAATATTTACTAAATGACAACTTTCTGTATTTCCACCACACCAAAATGTATTGCCCCTAATAAAGTTTTTCAAAAATTAGGTTGAAGAAACACCCTTTTTTATAATGTGGAATAATATATGGTTTGTACAATGTTTTCTTGTTTACACAATTCTCCTCAAAGAGAAAGAGAAAGCTGTTGGACTTATCAACAGCACTGTCCACTGGAAATATTGTTACATCACACCTGCCCCATAAATAGACTTACCCAACAGTGACCAATCCATGCTTAAGTTTTTCACTCTCGTCCCTGCTTTTCTCTTTCCCCTCTCCTTTTACTTCCTTTACTTCACCATTGAGGCTCAGGCACTCTTTGCAGTCAGACACTATAACTTCATACATTGAGTCTTCTTCTGTTTCTTCCTGATGTACAGAATGCAATTTCACGTCGCTTGTTTCTTCTGTGATTTGTCTGTCATACATACACACAGTGCAGTGCTTCATTGGATCTGATGTAGGACCAGTTGGAAAATCTGAAGAATGCACTTTTACAAGATGCAAATGCTGGTCTGTGCTTTGGCACTGGGGAGCGCTGATATCAAATGCTCCTGTTTTTATCTGGTCTGTTGTATCCAATGGTCCAATACTGATAGGATCCAGCTGTCCATTTCGTTCAACTCTGCTTTGAGTGGGTAGGCTCCCTCCCATGACTTCATTAACAAAAGCAATGCCAGTGTCGAGCCTCCTGCTCATTACACAGACCTGGTTTACAATAATGTGGACATCTTCCAGTATATTAAGTATGACATCAGTCAAATGGTCTTGGAAAAAACGGGATCCATAGGAAGCATCTAAAATCACAAAATACTATTATTCTAGTGTACCCTATAATAATTCTAAGACAAGCCTGGTGAGTGTGCATACTAACAAATGTATTCTATTTTGCCATTTTAATAACCTTAAATTAACCTTTTATAACCTTAAGGAATAGTTCACCCAAAAATAATATTTCTGTCATTCACCATAATGTCGTTCCAAACCTGTAAGACTTTCTTTCTTCTGTGAAACACAAAAAGAGATGTCAGGCACAATGTTAGAGACTCACCAATGTTTTATCCATACAATAAAAGTCAATGGTGACTGAGGCTAACATTCTGCCTAACGTCTCCATTAGGGTTCCATAGACGAAAGTCTCAGGTTTGGAACTGCATAAAGACATAATGGTCATTTTTGGGTGACCAAACCCTTTAAGCTGTTGTCCTTTTTCAATGTGTATCCAGTATCCATATTTTCTTTGAAAATGTTGAACAATCATGCCAGTAAAGCTTGGCTGACTCTGAGAGACAAAGTGAGAGACCAAGAGGGGGTTTGGAAACTTTCCTACAACTCCATCACAAAAACCCAACCTTCTCATAAAACACTTACCCACATCAGCTGTTTGCTCCTTAGACGCTCTGTCTGGGAGATTGCTTGCCAAATTACAGTACATTCTATGCTCTGTTAGTGTGTTCGCTGTACCGCAAAGTACCTCTCTCAGCACGCATACTTGTTGAGTGTGAAGAACACTAAACTCCTTAAGAACCTGGAAAAGCCTTGGAAGGAGCCCAGCTGAATCTCCAGGCCCATTAGGGAGCTCTCGGTTAGGTCCGGTTTCTCCTCTTGTTTCCCCTGGTTGTAAAACTCCCTGCAGTTCCTGAGCTGTTGCTTGTAAGATGTTTAATAGGTCATTCTCTTGGGAGAATGTTACCTGGACAGCTGCCTCTACCATACTTTTAAGTGTGTTCTTAAAGAGTCTAGGACCACAAACTGAGGATTTGATTATTACAGGAAGAAAAATAGTATGCTCCTTTTTTTCTGTCTCTCCTTCCTGTAGTGATGTTTTAAGCTGTTTTCGTTGTACAAGCCCACCAGGTTTTACTACCACAGGCCTGTAAAGAAGTGTTGTCATGGCAATTAGAAGGTATGACTTGACACAAAAGCTCCCCTTAGTAATGGTGGACTCTAAAGAAGAGTAATGTGTTTATGTGTGAATGGCCATCCTGGTCAGATATTCAGTTTCCAACTTTAAAATGTTATGTGTAAAGCACATATGCAAACACTATTGTAACAGATAGGGCTAGAATATAAATGCTTTGTATTGTATAATATTATGCGTGTATACATGCATAAAGTATATTATTATACACTATTACTCTCTCTCCACAGCTCCCCTCCCTGTATACGAATGACTGCACTGCAAAGGACCGCACTGTCAAGCTCCTCAAGTTTGCAGATGACTCCACGATTGTTGGACTCATCCGTGATGGCGACGAGTCTGCATACAGACAGGAGGTTGAACAGCTGGCTGTCTGTTGCGATCACGACAACCTTGAGATGAACACGACCCCCACCATTCTGAACAGCACTGTGGCAGCAGTGGAGTCATTCAGGTTCCTCGACTCTACCATCTCTCAGGACCTGAAGTGGGACACCAACACAGACTCCATTGTGAAAAAGGCTCAGCAGAGGTTGTACTTCCTTTGCCAGCTGATGAAGTTCAACCTACTACAGGCACTGCTGATACAATTCTACTCAAGTCTGTCCTGTGTACATCTATAACTGTCTGGTTTGGTTCAGCCACCAAATCAGACAGAAGGAAACTACAAAAGACAGTCAGGACTGCTGAGAGGATTATTGGTGCCTCCCTACCCACCCTCCAAGACCTGTACATCTCCAGAGTGAGGAAATGTGCAGGTAGAATCACTTTGGACCCCACACACCCTGACCACTCCCTCTTTGAGCTGTTGCTCTCTGGCCAGTGCTCAGCGCCAGGACATCCAGGCACAAGTACAGTTTTTACTCTCAGGCCATTTTCCACATGAACAATTAAACTGCCTCAGGGCTCCCCCATAGGGCAATAATGTAAATACATATCTCATGTACATATGTAAATTCACATATTTAATTCAATAACTGTACATACCCCTACCTTGCACATATATTGCCACTTGCACATGTACATACGGCATTCTGTTATATGTCCTATTAATTGTATGTCTATTTAGACTCTTACCTTGTTTTATATTCTGTGTCTCACTGTAATACTCTGTGTGCACTTGTGTACTTGAAAACACTTGGCAATAAAGCTCATTCTGATTCTGAATGTGACAAAAATGCCCCCAACATGTAGTGACAACATTTCCCCCAAAATGAATTACTCTTAACATTTGATAAATTGTATTATAATTTATTCTAAGCATCATGCACATTTTTTATATATACAGTGTGATTTGATTCTAAATTACATTTATTGTTAACAGCCTTGATAAATTAATTTGGACTTTGTATATATGTAAAAGCCCCCTAAAAATAAGATCCAAGGGGCTACTATTGCCCCATAGTAAAAAAAAAAAAAATAAACAATATTTTCTGACCCTATGTCTCACTATTTTTTATGTCATTGTTATTGTGCTTCATAACTCAAAATTAACTGCCAGATAAAATAAGTAACAAGGGTTTATCTAATATGGAACATGCCTGTACACGCACTTGTCAAACAAATGCACTTGTCATATACACTCACACAAATGTTTTTCCACTAACAACATGCAAAGATATACTGTGTATATGCCTACTTGTAACACCCTCTTATATGTCATAATATAAACTAAACATTAAATTAGGTTATGCAATTGAGTGCTTGAAATTGCTTTTAAAACTTTGTTGAATATTGGTGTTTAAGGAATATGCTGTAAGGCACTATAGGACAATAGTACAATATTGTATACTATGCAAACCTTTTTTCCTTGTTTTTGCATTCACAATCTATCCAAACCTCATAAAATATGATTTACTATGTTCCCAACACTCCTGTACAATAGTCTTTGCAGGGTGTGTCATTTGCTTGCTCGCACATCCCGGACCATTAAAGAGTCACACCAGATGCTCGTTAGTATAGCATTTGGTGTGCTTTAAAAACACTGTAGTGACAATCAATATTTGTCTGTCCTTGAATGTTGTAATTCTTACTCTCTGAGCACTCATGGAAGGACTCGTCATCTTATGTTTTCCTGGATGTTATTTGTGTCTCATATTGGACTTCAGATAAGTGTTATAAGTGCTGTTTATATTGAAAAAAGAGACTTTCCTTGTTTGATTCCTGACTGTTATTTCTCGATTTCCTAGAATATTCACTCAGCTACTTCAAAGTTATATTTTTGAACTACTACGTTTATTCCTACTGCATTGAGAAACCGATTATGTTCAGTTCTCCATTTCAGTTGTGAGAAAAGGGACTGAGTTTATACCTAGCCTGAGTATGCATTTCTGTTTGAGTTTAATTTCTCATTTGAGATTTGTTATCCCTACTTCTGAAGAAATTTGATGCTTACCAGTGATGTTTACCTGTCCGGACTTCTGTTCTAGACCAATGAGATGTTAACGATACTAGCCAATGAATACTTACCTGTCATGAGTTTTGGTTTGTCTTCACCCACTGGTTCCTAGAATTACCTTAACGGCTGTTATGGATGAATGCTGAGTTGACTTTTGAGAATCTCCTGTGGACATGCCTATGCTAAACCTATGAACTATTCTAAAGACCATATCCTGTTTGCCCAGTTGTCCAGCACTCTTTGAATAAAGCTCCTGCACCTGGGTTCATACCTAATCTCTATTGTATCATTACAGCATGATAGTAGCAAAAGGATGGCAAAATACTATTTTAAGTAATAAAGGTCCTTAAACTGGTCCTTTTGAAGTTACTGACTGTTCTTTTATCACTGTTTTCTGAGACATTATCTGATCATATGACTGAATCTAACAGTGATATCATCCAATGAGTCTTTAACATTGGATTTTCAATCCCACTTATTTAATAAATTTGGTTAATCAGAAGAATTTGAGGTACTTTTTGCCTGTCATTCATTTTGTGCATTCAGTGTAGCCTGAAAGCAGGAGGACGAGAGCCTGGTACTTGAACCAGATCATTCAAATCATATTCATCTTCATAACCACTTGTAGACAAACAAGTGCTTATGAAGCTGAATATGATTGTATGATCTGGTTCATAGTGGAATGCTATTTTAATTTGCATCATTGCTTTTGACATCTTTGAGATGTGGAAAAATCTGAAAATTAGTTGAATTATGTGAGTCATGTTGTTTTTTGCCAGGAGGGAATGTGTCTGCCATGGAAGTCAGCTTGATCTGACCCTGTGCTCTGTCTGTGTGCACTCCATTAGCCCTCATAGGACTGCATGTCATCTAGAGCTGGACCTGAATGAAAAATGTTTTTTTTTTTCTTTTTCTTTTTTTTATTAGAACAAAATATAGGACAAACAAAACAAAACAATAAACCAAAAACAAAACAGGTTTTGGCATGTGATTATGTGAAGTCTAGGTGTGAGGTTGTGTTGTGCGTGTGTACATTCAGTATTCAGTATGTATGTAAATATGTAAGGCAAGCTGTGTAATAAAGAGTAAAGAGGGGATGAAAAATAATTATGTATATATAATAAAATAAACTATGAACAGAAAAAAAAAAAAAAGTAAAGGGAGGAGGCATACCATGGAGATACGGAGATGGGCCACCATTCGGGAGGAATAAGATTAGGACAGTAGGGCAGGACAGTAAGGCACCCCCAGCCATGAGTCTGATGCATCTTCACAACCGAGACCAGCATGCATGTGGCCTGCAGGTCGCCTTCAAAGCCCACCGGGGAGGGCCAACCCACTGGACAATCGCTTTCAAAAACCTCTCCCAAACCACGTGGGGGGAGCCAGCCCACTAGGAAGTCAGTGTAGTCAATAGCCTGCTGTCCGAATCAGGAGAACTGACCCTCCACACAGGCCCCTCCCAAACCCTGCGGGGGGTTAGAGCCCACCAGAGAGTTAGTGTAATCACTGTCTTGCAGTGTGCATCAAAGAGTCAGAGTAGTTACTGTCTCGCCATGTGCATCAGGGACCTCCTGCTCAGTCTGCCAAAACTGACCACTCGTGAAAATCCCATGGTGTTGTCCGGCTCTGCATCCCAAAATTATTAAGTTATTTAAATAACATATTCTGGGGGGAAAAAATACAGTCATTGTAATCAGAAAACACTAATTAAATAAACTGTATATAGAGGTATTTCCATAATTGTGTTAATAATAATGATGGTGAAGACAAAGCTGACAATAGTGATAATAATATTGATGGTAATGTAATGGTATTAACAATCATAATGGTAATAGCACAGATAGTAATAATGACAATAGTGTTATAAATAATAATAATATGAACAACATATAATATCAACATGTATATGCATATATACAGATAAAACCACAACTATATACATATTTTGAAATATTTTTATCCTTTCCCTTTGTAGAGATATGATAGGGAGAGTGCATGGGTCAGTTTCCAGGTGTTTAATTTAGATTAAAATAAATAAAAAATGGGTTCCAGATGTCATTAAATGTAAATATATTCTTTTTGTGGGTGAATGTTATTTTTTCTAATGTGATATATTCTGTAAGAAGGTTGATCCAATGATTGATATAGATGTGTTTTTAATTTCCAGTTTAACAGAATTATTTTCTTGGTGATAGTTAGAGAGATGAGGAATGGGTTTTTATATTTGGTTGGAAGATTATCGACTTCTATGGTGTTACTGAGTAAAAAAAGAGATGGTGATGGAGGGATTCTACAGCCCATGATATTGGAAAGTTTATCAGTCACTGCTATCCAATAGGAATAAACACTCTGACAAGTTAATGTGGTATGGAATTAACCGTCAGTGCTATCCAAAGTGCATTGTGAACAGGTGTCTGTGTTGCTTAAACCCATTTTATTTGTGAGTTCTAGGAATAATCTTGTACTGTATGAGTTGTAAATTTGAATTACTAGTCATAGAGAAGGTATTGTTACAAAAATCTTTCCAGAATTCAGGGATAAAGGAGAGAGATAAATAATTTTCCCATTTGACTATTGGTAGTGTTATAGTTACATCTGTATTTGATATTAGTTTATAGAGTTTAGATATAAATTTTTTTGAAATTAGTGATTTCATTATTTCTTCCATTAACCTAGAAGGGTGTAATGGGTTATTTGTTATATTCATCTTTGATTTAATAATTGACTTTATTTATTGATACTGGAGAAACTGTCCCCTCCCTAGACTGTATTTGAGAGATTCCTTTATGCTGCCATGATTGAAAGTGTACAGGAATATTGTACAGTTGAAAATCAGGATTGTGCCAGATTGGGGTGTATCTACATGGAGTTAGTAGAATAGAATAGAATCAAATAGAATCCTTTATTTTGGTCACACATTATACACACAGTATTTTGCATATATACAGTGAAATGTATTAGTTTTCACATATTCCAGCTAAGCTGGGGTCAGAGTGCAGGGTCAGCCATGATACAGCACCCCTGGAGCAGATAGGGTTAAGGGCCTTGCTCAAGGGCCTAACAGTGGCATCTTGGTGGTGCTGGGGCTTGAACCCCCTACCTTCTGGTCAGTAACCCTGAGCCTCAACCACTGAGCCACCACTGTTTACTTTCCACCAGGCTGTCAGAGTTGAAGGGATTGTAATATTTTTAAAGTAGTTCATATTTTATTGAGTTTGGTAGGAAGGCAAGGTCTGCAACTGAGGAATTTTTGCATTGATTTTCTTCTAATTCTATCCATGAGTTATTACAATTGTTTTTCTAAATCCATTTCATTAAATATTGGAGCTGGTTTGCTAAAAAGTAAAAATTTGGTTAATCAGAAACAGTAATTTTTCACACTTCAGAAGAATGCAGAAGTGTGAATGGGAGACCAAGACAAATATAATTTTTGCTAAGCCATTTGCTCCAAAATCAAAAGAAAAATGCCACAATTATGTTTAGATAACTTCCCAAAAAAAATACAAAAAACAATAGAGAGCAATGTATTACGAGAGGAGATGTTACTGTCACTCTCTCAGCAGCTGTGTTATAACTCATTTTTAAATGTATCTCTGGGGAATATAATACAAATTATAATGTTATAAATTTACAAAAAATAATTAAAAAATTGCAAATCTAAAGAATACAATTTTGAGTTTCAATAATGTTCTTTCGTCATTGTAAAACACATTGCACATGAGTTGAGTCGAGGCGTCAGCGCTACATTCAACGCCATTGTCAAGTGCCGCACTGCCCTCCACATACAAGAGTTGAAGAAAGCTTCACGGAGGAGCGATTTTATGATGGTAATGTAATGGGTCTAAGTGTTTTCTTGGTGAATTTAAATTAGTTCAATAACTGGGGTCATATTTGTAAATGATAAAGTTGTGTGAAAAACACTTTGGTATGAAGTCACTTCATAGACTTCGATGTATTTTGCAGTGCTGATGCGAGTCATGTGAAGCACCCTTAATGCGTATAAATATCACTCACTTTTGCACATTAACAGGGGCAGAGCCAGGAGTTTTTCAAAGGGGTGGCCAGGCAGGGGCAAGCGATCAGTCTGTGATGGCACAGAAATGTGCGCACATGTTAAGTTTGTTAAGTACAGAGATGTTTTCACCTCTAAAAACTAAATTGTGCCAAAAAATGACCAAAAAGAAAAATACTAAAACAGCAATTGCGAGTGGGGTGGTCAGGCTTTGGCCGTGGCCACCCCCTAGCTCCGCCACTGCACATTATTCATTGCTCTTTACAATCACAAAAGTGACCGATTATGGTTTCCAAACAGCAAATTTCTCCTAAAGGTGAGGAGTTTGGATCCCTGAAATTATTATTTTTTTTCATGCAATTATTTAGTTGAATTTGATCATTTTCCACGGTACACTTGACAACCCGTGGTTGGGAAACACTGGGTTGGATGGTTGAAAACATCTACCAAACCATATAGCCTCTTCTTGTGGTCAAATGGCTGCATTGCACATTCAATGAACTGCCCACAGATGTTCACCACAGCGACCCTCAGGATATGTGTGTATATCATTTTATGTGTAAATATATGTCAGTGGTCTTCGGTTATTTAAACACTGGACTTCAGCGTTTCTGATTTTGTTTTTTTACTTATATTTGTTAAATTGTTCAACTTCATTTAAATATAGATTAACGTGTAGTTCAGTTTTTACACAACCTCTGCTTTGGCAATATTGCATTGTTTACAGTCATGCTAATAAAGCCACTTTGAATTGAACTACCCAAAGATAGCTCTTTAACAACGCAGAGAAAAAAAATAAATAAAAAAAACTATTATTATTATTTAGATTTTCACATTATATCGAATGTCCCCCTCTGAATGTATTTGGTGGTAACGGCCCTGTATTCATACAAGTTGCGGATTTGTTGTGTTGTCGATGTTGTGGTCTGACACATTCCATCCTGCAGAATACATCACCGGAGGGCCATCAAGCTGCAACACGCAGAAGAGGAAGAGAGAGAGAGAGAAAGTGTGAGAGAGAGAGAGAGAGAGAGAGAGAGAGAGAGAGAGAGAGAGAGAGAGAGATTTATCAAAATTACTATATTGAAATATCTTACCAAAATCATTATATTGCAATATTATTTGAATTTCAATCTAGTCTGATGATTTGGCCATTTGTCGTGATGCCCGCATGGTCAGATCAGCGGGGATTCAGGAGCGGTTGGTTACGGACGCAGGTAGGCGTGGAGAACAGCGAGAGCGCCCCGTCCAGACTCGAAAGCCGGAACGGCAGTTAGATGAAAGTTTCTTACGAAGTAGAAAGTTACAGCAACAGTGCGACATCAGAAAGCGAACTAGGAGGTTGCCCAGTGAGGTAGGTTCAGATTTTGCTTTCATATTGACTATGCCTTTCGTTCATGGGGTCAATACGAGGTTATAAAATAGCTATGTTACTATAGTTCATTTGTGAGAAATCGACTCCAAATTTGCCCAAACTCGTTAGCTCCTTTAAACTGGGTCACTTGTATTTGTTTATCAGCGCTTTATGCTCAAGAAAGACACTCCTTGTGTAAACACTCACGTCAATCTCAATCTCACTTGTTGATTTTGCGAATTCATTCACTCCGACAATCACAACACATTTGATACAGCCATTCTGCATTACACGTGCAGATATTTCAGTGTTAGATTTCCTTTGTTTTTTCTTTTCTTTCTTTTTTTGGGTACAGCTCAAGCTTACACCTCTAAGTTTTAAATGATTATTGTTATTGACAATAATAAGGAATGTACAGCTGTATGCTGATTTTATGCCATGATGAAGATTTTATCAAGTTGAATATATTCATATATGCATTAAAATCTGACTGGAATGACGTTTGCAGCCTATTGAGTTTTTCATATTGCAACTCACTTTGCTCTTGAGTTGTGGATTTTATAAGAATGTTATTTGTAGTATCACGCACTCAAAGAAGTAAGTGCATGGGGACAGCAAAGTAAAAGAAAGGGAATTGCACATTGTTTGTGCACATTCTTCACACTATTATCGCTTTGGTTTACAGTGGGTGTAAGACACAGGCCTATATGAAGGGCATGCATAGAAGATAGCTTTGCAACATATGAGTTTTTAATATTGCTGGACTTTGCTCTTGCGTAGGGTTGCAACGGTATAAAATTTTCACGTTATGATAATCTCAGAAAATATCACGGTTTCACGGTATAACACAATTAGTATTATCAGTTACAATGACACTTAAAGGAGTGAAAACAGAAGTTTTTTTTTTTGGACGAGCAAACACTAACATAATTGAAACTTGAAACCATTTTTTGTGGTTGTGTAAAAAAAGTCTCCCCTTTGATAATAAAATAAATATAATAAATAAGAAAGCTAACAGAATTATAATAATAAACCAAATTATAAATATGACACAAAATAGCATGTAACTATAAAATGTTATATAACTAAAACATGTTAGCAGCATAGCATGTTAAATTAACTACTAAATGAAAAATAATATCAGCTGTGTGAGCTTTTAAAGTAATGTCTTATGATTATTAATAATTAACATATACTGTAGGTGCATGACAGCGCAGCCAGACTGCTCCTGTCTGTCCCTTTAACTCAGTGCTTCTCAACTGGTTTTGCTTCGAGACAGATTTTACATTGGATATCAAGTGGCAACACACCATAGAAAAAAATTAACCTGTATTTAATGTATCCTGGGTTACATTTCCTTTTATGTTGCATAGTTTTGTTCATGGTTTTCAAGTGCAAAGACATGCATCAAGTGACATTATTTTTGTTGTTGACGTCAACATCAAAAGCGACTGGAAGTTTTCTCTCCCCCCTTTTAAAAATGTAAGAGTATATTTACTTATATGAGCCCATTATTATCCCGTTTGTTTCCTAATTTCAAACAGAACATACATATTACACAGGACGAAGGGCTCATCATTACCATGGTTAGGTCAGTGTAGTTACTATTAAATAACAGAAATAATAATAACAAATTATAATATTTATGAAAAATAAATACTAGCTGAAGCACATCTTGACACTTTAACTAAAACTGCCACTGTTGATATAAAATGAGGTCTAACAGATTCTACCTTTAGATTATTTCATATGAAACTATAACATTTTGTCAAAATATAACAGTTAATTTTTATTCATGTAAAATCGTTAAACAATTTTGTAAAGGTGATGATGTATAATGAAAAATAAATGATTGCATAGCACAGTGTTGCTCTTTTGCTCCTCAGTGCTGTTTGTCATGTCAGGGCTTTCTATTGTTTGATGGGTTTGACTTGACTTCCTCCGTAATGCTTTAAACTAGAAAAGTCTCACTAGAATTGAAATGGGTATCATCCGTTTTGAGGTCTGCGCTCGAGGGAAGCCCGGTTGTTGCACGTGCGTGTCTGAGACCAGAGCAGATCCTGATTGCGAGCTAGTTTCATTACACTCGTGCGAAAGTGCAGATGAGAAGCGTTTAGCTTCTATGATTGCGAGATTATCATTAAATCTGTCTCGGCAGTCCTACATAGGCTATCACTTGGGCGGCCGCCGAAATATCTTCAATGGAGAACCATGGCATTGTTCTTTCCCTGCTGTCCACGACCCAGTCCGAAAAGACCTGTGACCCACCAGTTGAGAAACACTGCTTAAACTTAACACGCACAAACTTATGTCAGACCCCTCGCCTCGCTTCTCTCTGACATTTTTTCTGCTGCGCGTGCGTGTGTGTGTGTGCCGTCGCAAGTTGACGAGTCTGACAGGCAGACAATGAGGAAAAGAGATGCGCAGGTGAGATTCTGGTTAAATTTTTTTTTCAATACTGTAGATAAGAAAATGTACATGGTATGATAACCGTCAATTTTCAAACCGTGGTATACCATGAAACCGGTAAACCACTGCAACCCTACTCTTGAGTTGTGGATGTTATGAGAGAGATTTTTGTGGTATGTATGGTGATTCAAAGCGAGAGAATGGCATTAGTAGTGTTATTGCAGAAAAGTTCAGCTTCAGCAGACAGGTTAACCTAAACATTTTTTTTAGGTGAAATCCTGTATTAGTAATTTGAGTACATGTTACATAGCAATTAGATGATGAAAATGATTAACTATTTCAGGGCTCAACGCTAAGGATTTTTTCTACTGGCCCGATTGGGCCAGCGCTTCAGATTTTTACTGGCTCTGGCAACATTTTCACTGGCCCCAACACAAAAATGACAAATTATGTTTTTACCATCATGGCTTTAAAAAATATGTCTGAAGATATATATTTTATATATCTTTTGTTTTTAATACAATGTCCACCATGGGCCTGGGTAGCTCAGTTAGTAAAGACGCTGACTACCACCACTGGAGTCACAAGTTCAAATCCAGGGCATGCTGAGTGACTCCAGCCAGGTCTCCTAAGCAACCAAATTGGCCCGGTTGCTAGGGAGGGAAGAGTCACATGGGGTAACCTCCTTGTGGTCGCTATAATGTATGGTACTCGCTCTCTTTTGGGTGAGTGGTGAGATGGGCGTGGATGCCACGGAGAACAACGTGAAGCCTCCACGTGCGCTATATCTCCATGGTAACGTGCTCAACAAGCCACATGATAAGATGCACGGATTGATGGTCTCAGATGTGGAGGCAACTGTGATTCGGTCTCCACCACCCAGATTGAGGCGAGTCACTTTGCCACAACGAGGACTTAGAGCGCATTGGGAATTGGCCATTACAAATTGGGGAAAAAAAGGGGAGGAAAAAAATTAAAAATAAAATGTCCCCCAAAATTGAATCACATTTATAATATGCAAGATATGATTTATGCCTTATCTAATCCCATATATGCACTTTACAGATATAAATTCATAAATACATCATATTAACCTCAGCCGTGCTTTTAAGCCAAGAGTTCTGTGGAGGAGATGATGGGTTTTCGGTCACCCGTTTGGTCATGCTGTCATCCAACTTTTGTCCATGTGTAGTGTTTTTACAGGAAGGACCAATGATTTAGTCAATGAGTTGAAGACTGTTACAGATATTCATCTTCACCCTGCAGCTGAACAGCTCTGATGATAATAGCCTAATAGCTATAGTGATCTTGCTTCATTTCATATTAAATGGCATTATCATGTCGAATTAATGTTTACGTTTTGAAACATTACCTAATTAAATCAGCTCGTGATTTCCAAACACGTGTATAAGTGGAGTTTAACAAAGTCTATTACCTCTCATTTGGCACTTCATCTCTAAAGGTGAACTAATGAGAGAAAATGTGTTTGTTTTATTACAGTGGGAATAAAACTAGCGCTCAGTCCCTTTACGAGAGCACATGCATGTTAAACAATCTACGCTGAAAGGAGAAAGATGACAATTAGACATTATGCGCAGAGAGACATGGATTTTCAGTCCTATGGAAAGAAACTGTTGATTTCTTGTGTTCGAATCTGTGGATTACTAATTTTCACCAACATGTAAAATAAAAAAAAATGTGGGGATTTCACACACTGTGAACATGGAATGTGCTGGGATACTTTATACGTTAACACGTTAAATCCCAATACGAAATTCATTAAGTGGGTTTTTTTCCTGCTATTTTCTACACATTGGTAATAGCTGTTGCTAAGACACTCACCGTACGTTCACACCAGAGGCGGCGAGAGCGTCAAATCGACCGAAGTCATTCATTTTCAATGACAGCCAGCGTCTCTCGGCGGTGAGAACAGCGCGGCGAGTCTTGGGCGGCGTGGCGTCAGATGGAAGTTCAAGTGCAGTCAACATTATGGTAATGAGCTGTGACGCGGTTCGGCGGCAACCTATTGGAATATAGAAGTGCTTCACTCTAGCGAAGTCTAGAGAACATAACCGTGTAAACTTTGGTTCCCACCAAACATTCGTTCCAAAGATAAAATGGAGGAGAAACTAATTATTGCCGTGATGGGTTTCCCTGTAATATATGACCAAGACCACAGTTATTATTACAAACGTATTTTATTTTGATAACAAACAACTATAATTTTAATTACTTTCTGCCATCGATTGATTTCTTATTTTCACATTTTAAAGAGTTCATGAGGATATACGCTACTTGTGATAGGTCGGCAAAAAGTAAATGGTCGACATATCTGGACGTTTAAATTGCGGCCCCTTTAAATATAGTTCACAAAACAAAGCATTCTGAACAAACGTTGCCCCCTATTTCAACTACGTCAGAGCGTCCTTGAGCGTCGAAGGCAGGGCAGCCAGAGCGAATTTTGACGCTATCGCCGCTTCTGGTGTGAACGTACAGTCAGAAAAGTGTGAGGACAGTAGCAGAGTGCGCTCGGTGTCTGCGCGATCTTTTGCGTGCACGCGACTGTGCTTTGGCGCGTCCGGTAGGCCTATATTATGCATTTGCGCGTCTTTGCGAGATAAATATACTCACACTCACACCTTGGTTAGAAGACTATGTTCGCTCTGCGTAATTGTCGTGCTCTCTCGCTTGTTGTTTGCTTGCACTAATGTTATAAATTCAGCACTGGCCCGATCGGGCAAGTATATGGAGACAGAAATATGCCAAAACAATTACAATTTGAATGGTGTAAATCTGAATTATAGACTTCTGAATTTGAATTATAAGTGGGATTTTGCCAAATGTAATATTACGTTGTATTTTAAATAGGTTTGAATTTGATTTTTTTAAACTCCAATGCTGGACATTTCATATTTAACCAAATTGAATAGTTTTATTTTTATGGCACAATTTTATAAATATGTTTTTTCAAACAGCACATTTTTGGTTCTGAATTCTTACACTGTAAATATGCCATTTTAAAAAATACAGCTTCAAGTTTTCAATATGAAGAAGAAATTCAGAACACCAAATTCATACATCAGATCCAAGTCGGATGTTATTTCAAACACTTGTTGGTGTTTGTAAGTGCATTTGAGCTCAAGACATGAACATCATGAATGATCATTGAGATGTGTGTGATTTAGCAGGCATGATTACATTATATGATTCATTTCATGCATATGTAGGCTTATTGTAAGGCATTTAATAGCTAATTTACACAGCGATAAAATTATAAAACAGTAAAAAGGCTTATACATTTTTACATTGTTATTATTAACAATTATCAACATTACCCAAAATCGAACTTTTTATGCTGCTTGTTTAAACTTATTTTGCAGCTTTGAAGATTTATGACAAGAACACGTGAAATGCTCAGTTTAAAATTATTCTGACAGTCAAACTAAAAATAAATGGCATAATGACTAAACATCAATAGGGATGTGCACGTGTGAGAATGACAGTCATACTGTGTTTGTAACGTTTGTTGGAGTTCGGTGTGTAAATTAGCCATTAAATGCCTTACAATAAGCATACAATTTGCATGAAATTAATCGTATAATGTAATCACGCCTGCTAAATCACAAATATCTGAATGATCATTCGTGATGTTCATGTCTTGAGCTCAACAAGTGTTTGAAATAACATCCGACTTGGATCTGATGTGGATTCCGATAATAGATTGAAGCAGAATAAATTCATTATTGAGTTATATGTGATGCGTACTCTTTCATACTAAATATACTTTATACTAAAACAAATACCAGAGACCGCTTAGACAAATGTCTCATGTGCTGAATCATAAAAGTTTAAGAACCACTTCATGGTCAGAATGGCGACCTTTTGAATCACGCCAGAGAATTATTGCACCTCAACCTTTAATTGGCCAAAATGCTCTGTTTGACTTTCCCGAGACCCTCTACTCTTCCCTGTGGAACACGGAAGCTTGATCTCTGAGCCACTTTCTGTAGATCTGAATTTCTGCGGTTTGAATTTTAGAATATTGAATTTGGTGTTCTGAATTCCTTCTTCATCTTGAAAACTTGAAGCTGTATTTTTTAAAACGGCATATTTACAGTGTAAGAATTCAGAACCAAAAATGTGCTGTTTGAAAATACATATATATAAAATTGCACCATAAAAAAAAAAAACAATTCAATTTGGTTAAATATGAAATGTCCAGGATTGGAGTTGAAAAAATTCGAATTCAAATCTATTTAAAATACAACGTAATATTAAATTTGGCAAAATCCCACTTATAATTCAAATTCAAAAGTCTATAATTCAGATTTACACAATTCAAATTGTTTTGTCGTATTTCTGGCTCCATACAAGTGACAGTTCTAGCAACTGGCCCGAATCCTTCTCACACTGGCCCTGGGCCATCGGCAGTTATTATTGTCGAGCCCTGTATTTGTACTGGTATGACGGAGATAAAATATGTAACAAAAATCTAGTACAGTTATTGGTTTTAAATTTACAAGGAACAAACAGAAATGCAAAAATCATGACCGTTGCCATCAGGTTTCCAGAACACTCCCCCCTTTTACCATCGGTCTTGCCAACAAATAGCCTAGTCCTGTGCCAAAGTCACGCAGGAAGCTGTGTAACAAACAGAAGAATGGCTTATTTGTTTTCTGTCTATCCACATTAAGATGGTATAGAACTTAGAAGTATTCTAACATTGAAAATGTTAAGCCTCACACACATTATCTTTAACAAATTGTTGGGGTTAGGTTGTTAATCTTTAATCTATTGCTAAATATGGGGACAGTTAGTATATACACTTTTTGTGGAAATTAGGGAATTAAAGCCTTGGCAAGATTTTATATGCTGTGAAAATGAAAGAATATACTGCATGTGCTCATGTCTGAACCAGTAAATGTCTGATGCATGTTTTTGCAGGTTTGGGGATTGTGAAAGCATTGGTTTTTGCCAAAGCTGTAATGCTTAAAAAAAAAAAAAAAAAAAAACAGTTATGTGGACACTGATTTATTTTAGAATTGAAAATGTTTTTGTTAAAATTGTTTGAAATGAAAACAATCTTTTATGTTTAATGAACAATAATTTGAAGTCTGGCCTGCTAGTGTTACCTTTAATATGTATGTGAATATTTATAATATGTATTTAATATGCATGATGTATCGTGATGGTGTTTGTTTCTTATATGATTCGCAGCACAAACTCCATAAAGACAGCGTGGCCATGACAAATGAATGGAGAGTGATTGGAGTTTTTAAAAGTGGAAGGGGCTCCATGACGAGTTTAATTAAGCAAAGAAGCAATACAGTGCTAAAAGTGGTGATCCTTGGGGTGAAAAACCTGCATTATTGGCATTAATTTCATGGTTTGAACAGTACGTTAAACACGTGACATCACTCTAAACGATATTGTGCGTAGTATCGTTCGGCTTCGTTTGCCTGAGGTGCTTTAGTTCATCCAGGAGAAAAAAGTTCAGCTTCTTGCATAGTACATCAGGCTTAAGACTCCTGTCAATGTCATCTGACGTGATCCAGTTGGTTTTGTGTAGCAACAGATTTATTATTAGGTCTGCGATTAATACTTTCTGTTCAATGTGTAAAAATGTTTTTTACACAGCATACTTTTTTTTACTTCCTGAAACTTCACGTGATGATTGTCTTGAGTTGTTCCTGGCAGGCAATATGGATAGTATTAGGGTGGGGGTGTGGTTATGCATTATGCTTGTCCCGGGTATAATAAACACGGGAGCAGATTTACTGTACGGAGAATGGAGAATTCACCCGCAAAGTGTGTCATACGTTTTTTTTAACATGCATTTTAATTTATGAGTAATCGGGTACTTTTTTGTGGGTTATAGTACTCAACTACAAAATTACAAAAAAATGCCCATACCTAGTGCAATCCCCAAACTGTAAATTCAGAAACTGATTGTAGACTTTGCCCCAAGATTATACGTGGTTCTCAAACGTCTTAGCGCAGTGACCTATTTGTCAGTACAAATAGCAAATTGCGCTTTGCGCCACTTCATTAACGTGCAATACACCCACAGTTTGTGGGCATACACCCACAGGTAGCGCAAACACTCCCACGCTGACTTGGGCTTTACGCTGGCACGAAATTATTATGGAATTAGCTCCCTTGGATAAAACATTGAGCATGGTTGTTGCGCTTAGCGCTGCATCTAGCGCGGTAATGTAAATGGGGTCCATAGTCTATTTGGTCACATGACAGTAGCATTACCCTGATATTTTGTCTTGATATAAAATGCCTCTTCATTTCCTTTGATCATGAGAACATGTTTATTGCTGGCCAACATAGATCTACATTGTAGGCTTGACTGGTGTTCTTACACTTTATGTCAGCCAGCATGTTTTTTTAAACGGCATGTCTAAATTGCTGTATTCAGGTTGTTTGAATGTTTTTTTCTGGTCAGATATTGGGCAGTGTACTTCTGTTTGTTGTCTCTGTTATTAATGTTATTAAATTATTATACTCTGTTAAAATGTTGTTTAGTGTTATAACCTTATTTTGAGTTCTTATCTGTTCTCACTTAGTAAGCCAGCCAAATGCCATGCACACAGTGAAACATCCCACTCTGTTTTGGTGAGAACATTTTTGCTTCTCTAAAACATCATACCACTGTTGCCCTCAATAATACTGTTACATCTCCAAACTACCTCACTGTGACATTTTAATTATTCTCTGTTCAGTTGTATTTCTAGAACAAAATTGTTTTTGGAAGATGGAAAGGATAGTGTTTAACAGGCTCCGTGAGATACTTTTAGCTGAAAGAAGAAGTAAGCTGGAGAAAAGGAGAAGCAGAGTTCACTCAAGATGGCCTACTGAAAGAGCTTTTTAATGTTCACAGGCCAAGGCTGATAAAATCTGATACTAAGTTTGTTTCAACTTCTCTGCAAAATAGCTGCGAAAATTTAAATTTAAGTTTAGAAATAAAGGAATGCTACTTAGCATATGCTACTTAGCTACCTAGATTTAAAGCTTTAATATAGTAAAACAGAATTTGATAAACTGTGTTTATGAACATCCATTTTTGTAAGACTGGATAAAGATAGCATCCTACATGATGTATTTTATACAGGACTGTTTTATCATTTACCCAACACGCCATGTGAATAGATGATAAATCAGTAGGACTACAAAACACTGAAAGTTGAAATTCCAACCTGGTTTCATGAAATTTAGGTGAACATGACAACATTTTTGCAATTCAAAATTTACTTGCTGTATAACACATTCGGCTGTAGGTTTCCAGTGAAATGTCCAGCTGGGGGCGCCAAAAGTGAATTAAGTGAAATAAGTCGAATTCGAATTCAGACGAGATTTTAAGGTGAATTTTGGATGGATGTTTATAAAACATACCTCCTTAACCTAAAACTTTTCCCTGAAACTAACCAAAAGTGTTTTTAAATATAAATGAGAATTTAAAAAGACATCCTTACCAAGTCAATGCTTAAAACTACCCTTACAAAAATGGAGAGTTCACTGCAAATTTGAAGCAAACTTGCAGCAAATTCCCCACTGATAATTTTCACATGAAATGAGCTTTGCAGCAAACTTGTGGCAAATTGTCTATTGGTCCAAAGGTTTGCTGCATGAAATGTGGACATCATTTATGAGGTGGCTAATTCGTGTGATGTCGCACGATTTTGTTCGCATAAACTCATACAATTTCATCACGTGCAAATTCCCAGATGTCTAATGTGGAAGCAAGTGCGAGATTCACGCATGAGGCTGCATTAAGGACATGCTTATTAATATTATGCCCTTACCCAATCCCCTTATCTAAACTTAACCATTCATTAGCGTGAGAAAACAAGATAAGAAGCTGTTGTGTGTGACAGAAGCAAGTAATTGTCGAGTATTAGATGTAAACGATGTCCTGCAACATCATTGGCTGTAGTGAAAGTCGTGGGAATTAAAATGAGTGCAGTCACTAATATCATAAGAATTAGCCACATTTTGAAAAACTTTCAAATCCTGACAATTTCGCATTGAGAAGAACTGTAAACTTCTGGCAAACATTTGAGGCAAATCACAAGCTAATTTGCATGTGAAAATGCGGCAAGGTTGCAGCTATTTTAGATTTTTGTAAGGGTGATAGTGCTAACCACGGAGCCACTGTGCTGCCACACAAGCTATTCGTTTTGGAATATATATATATATATATATATATATATATATATATATATATTAGGGCTGCACGATTTGAGGAAAATGTATTGAGGCTAATATTGCGATATGCGATTGCGATATAATAAACAAATGGTAACATGTGTCAACTTGCTTGTTTATCAAGGAAAATGCACAAATAGATTACTGATAATGCTGAAATGTGTATTTCTCAACTCAAACATACAAACTAGCAACAACAACAACTATAAATGCAGTGTTTTCAAATTAAAATATTTTTAATATCTTTGCATTACTGCAAACTTGTTATTTTCTCAATATTACACCTAATAAAATGGAACAATAAATAAGAACATACAAATTTTCATGAAAATAAGATTGTCCAAACAAACAGGGACATTTAATCAGGATGAAACATGTACTTTCTATAAACTCTTTTGAAAAGAAAACTGGATATAAAAGTGTGGTTCACTCAAACCACTAAAACTGTTGTTGTGTGTTTTTTTTTTAAATGACCAACTGGTATTTCCAAATCCTCTTTCTAAAAAGTTCTACTTATCGCTTGTACCTCTTGTCCAGTGTGTGGATAATTTTCTGAAATCCCACTTTGCTAACGGTGCATGTTGTCTCTTTATATCTCTGTGAAGACTTGTCATATTGCGTGACACTCGCAAACACATCTGTAATTGTGCTTTGTTTTGTTTGGCTTACTGGGCTTTTTAATGTAGTTTTAATCAATGAAAACTGTTGACATTTTAGTCATATTTTAGTAACATTTAGTCATATTGATATTTTAGTCACTGAACACTCTAAACATTTTAGCCATAAGAGTATTATTGATAAGCATTTGTCAATCTTGTCTATCCAAAACCAAAATATATATATATATATATATATATATATATATATATATATATATATATATATATATACACACACACATTTTATTGTTGCTGTCATTTTAGTGTTATTTTTCACATAAGATTGATCTTATGATGTTCTCAGAAATGATGCTACAAGTTGCAAGCTGCAAACAGCGGGGGTGAGAGACAAGCATCTCTGTGTTAGAGTGCGCATCACCCGGCAGAACTTTATATCTCTCCCGGTCTCGACTCCCGCTCAGATTGTGTCTCTTCCGCGACTGGTTGAAGCGGCTCTGACCGCACCGAGAATTACAGTTTTGGAGTTTGTGTTATTTACATGGCACGCTCCCGTATTATATGAACTTTAATTAAGGATGAAATAAAGATATATCGCCAAGCTGTGATCTGTGTTATTTTTTCTGGCCACCAGTTCAGTGTCGGTCTGCTCGGCGTCCATCTTCACCTGATTTCCACGCTGCACACCGGAAACTCACATGACATTACCACACGTGCCACTCCCTAAACTGAGACAGACTGGTCATCTTTTTATTAGCGGTGTAGAAAATGGGCAAACAGCTCTCAGAGAGAATGGGCTGTCAAGTCAACACATGCACTTATTTATTTAATATAATCGCAGCATTTTGCCGTCATATAATCACAGCACAGGCTGACATCGCGATTGCGATATGATTAATCGTGCAGCACTAATATATATATATGTGTGTGTTTTTCAAATGATGTGTTAGAGTAAAAGTGTTTCGATGTCATAAAATAGCAGGGTCTGAATAATAGAGAGAAAATAAGTATTTATCATACTTATATATACATACATAATCACCAATTAAAGTCATGATTTGAGAGAAAGGGAATAAAACACAGTTGTTGTAGTGCCTCTAGTGTTCATTTCTCCTGGAAACTGCAGGGAATTGTACCTGGAGACATGTATAATAAGTTTTGCAAAAATGTATATAAGTTGCACCTGATCATAATTACATTGTTAAGAGAAAAGCAAACAAAACAAAAAAAAACAGTTAAGTCGCATCTGTATATAAGTTGCACTGATGGAGGCGTAAAACCTTTGCCAAGTCAAATATGCAGATCATGGATGGTCCACTGTGGCAACCCCTAACGTGAGCAGATTTACATACAATAGGCCTGTTGTATTCTATTAATTCATTAAAGTTAGCAACTGTGGATATTTCTGATATTTGCAACACTCTCTGCAGTGTATTAATTTTCATGCTCACTGACTGAATTTTTTTACTACGAGTGTCATGAAATGTCATTTTGTGGGCATGTGAGGAGTTGTTTGATAGTAGTGTAGCGTTTGTTAGAACAATAATTTTACGATGGACAAAATATTTAAACTGATTGCATTAAGTACTTGGTAGGGGCAAACTATTCTGAATTGGTAACTTTAAAACGCTTCTTTATGACTGATGTTTCATTCGTTTTTGTGTGTGTGTGCTTCGGACTATACATCGCAGGATCTTTCAGCTGATGAAGAAAACAGAGACTTATAATATGGAAAATTCGGTAGAGTCACAATTTCACTATGAGACCAGGTTGTGAAATCCACTATGAGTAGGCTACAAGGGAACCAAGAATAGTTTGGGGGTTTCAAAAGGATTGGTTAAATACTGGTTAAATGAAGTTCAGCCAGACTTAGTGTGTCTGTAAAATTCTTGAGAGCGCTATATCTAAGCTCAACTTTCATACAAGCGCAAAGCACAAGTGGGAGGGAGTGTTTGCGCTATCAGTGGGTGTATGTGCACAAACTGTGGGTGTATTGAATGCAAAGTACAATATGCTTTTGTCCTGAGAAATAGGTTATTGCAACGTTTCAGAACCATATATGTATTCAGCGCACAGTCTAAATTCAGTTCCTGCATTTGCAGTTTGGAGATTCCACCAGCAGGTGGTAATAAATTTCATGTCCAAACTCTGAAAATATGGCGGAACATCAAATTAAAGGAACAATTCACACAAAAATAAAAATAATCTCATCATTTACTCTGTGTATATCACATATTTATGACTTTCTTCTTCAGCTGAACACAAACAAAGATTTTTAGAATATCTCAGCTCTGTAGGTCCATACAATGCATGTGGATGGTGATCAGCACTTTAAAGCTCCAAAAAGCACAGACAGTCATTGTAAAAGTAATCCATACACCACAGTGGTGAATGTCTTTTTAACTATAATTATTACCTTCCAGTCGCTCTCCAATACGTGTTCATGAGATGACCGAGTACACGCAGACGAGTGAATTAGGCACAAGAGAACTGAACCAATACAACAGGAAGTGCAGCTCGGTTTATTTTCAACAGAATGCTGTTCACAAGCTTCATTGGTTTTGCTTTCATTTGAACATGCAAGCATGCCTACGTCACATGGGAGGCTGCATGTACATGGTCCTTTCATGAACATGTACCCGGAAGTAAACAATTATAGTGAAAATGACTTATTTGCCAAATAAGATATAATAGCAAGTGATTTTCTATTACCAAATTAGCAATTTAGCATGACTACTCAAGGATAAGGTGGACAAGGATAAGTTTAATATTCGCTCTTAAGCGCGAAAGAATCCTCTGCATAGATATTCATATGTAGATACCTTATTTTTTGTATGTAGATACAGCTTGTCCTTTGGACCTTGATACTGTTTCCACACTGTGGAGCAGAGGGGGGCGGGACCGGGCTAGAATGTCGCACGCCCGGTCCCCAATCGGCCTGATGGGGCGCGCAAGGGATAAAGGTGGCCTGTGACGATGGTTTGAGAGAGAGAGAGAGAGAATTACGGGCATGTCTGTCATGTGTGTGTTTATGTTTGTGTGTTTTGGTTTAAGTTTTCATTAAATTATTATTTATATTGTCAAGCCAGTTCTCGCCTCCTCCTTGCCCATCTTAACCCCTTTACACTGGTGCCGAAACCCAGGAACAGAAAATAAAAATACGCCCCATGGAGCCCTCTCAGTTGGCCGATATCCTCCAGTCCCTTGCCAGGATGCACCAGGCCCACCAACAGTCCATGATTGAGCTGCGCCAAGACCAGAGGACCGCCACGCTATACAGAGCCTCCTTGGTCAGGCGAGAGACCCATCCCCGAACCCCATCATCCGCATTCAGCTGCCCCCCCCACGCTTCTGAAAATGGGGGAGAGTTACACGTCAGTCTAGTGTTGGTGTGGTCCCAGAGTCGAGAGAACAGTTTTATATACCTGAGTTGTATTTTTGAGAAATATTTTGTGTTACGGATAGTTAATTAATTAAATAACCTTACCTGAGTGGAGCGACTTGTCTTCGTGTCCTCCTTGAACCTTTACACACACTAAAGCAGTTTTTGCAGTGGTCTGAGCAAGGAGCTCGGTCTGAGGCATCTCCTCCATACACTTGCATTAAAATAGTTTCAAACATCTCTCCTTGTTTACCATTCCAAGATGGCACTGCAGTTGACGTATCCAAACCAGCTGAATGAGGCATCTATATATGATTGCTGAGGTCCTCTGTGGTAAGCCACACAGCTCTTCCTGATTTTTTTCGGATTTCACACATCAGAACTTTCCAACGCACTTATGTTATGCGAGAAGCTGCATGACCTCGAACATCATAAAAATGTAATTATTATTATGTAATAAAAAATCTAGACAGGCCCCATTTTTAGCAGCCATCACTCCAACACCTTATCCTTGTGTAATCATGCTAAATTACTAATTTGTTATAAGAAAATCACTTGCCATTATACCAAACACAGTTGAAAGCTATTTGGTTTGTTAAATGAAGCTTAACATTGTCTTTGTGTTTGTTTTTTAGTTGCCACAGTATGCAATAGACTGGCATGTCTTCAGGTCGATATTAGGTCAAATTGTTTTAAAAAGAAGCAGCATTCTCAATCATTGTTTTGAGGAATGAAGGCTATATAATGCTTGAAATTTCCCCCCTGCCTCCAAAAAACATAACCCCCCCCGGAATATTTCATATAAAGGTGTACTCTTCAGTCTTCAAAGAAAAAAGACTACTGGCTCTAACAAGGACAGAAAGAGATGTGGGAGGCCAGATGTACAACTAAACAAGAGGATAAGTACATTTTACATGATAATGATAAGTACAGTCTAGTTTGAGAAATAGACACCTCACAAGTCCTCAGCTGACAGCTTCATTGAATTCTACCCGCTCAACACCAGTTTCATGTACAACAATAAAGAGAAGGGGTGCAGGCCTTATGGGACGAATTACAAAGAAAAAGCCACTTTTGAAACAGGAAATCAAAAAGAAAAGGTTAGAGTGGCAATAATTAGAAAAGAGAGTTATGGATCTTAAACCCATTGAGCTTTTGGGGGATCAGCTAGACTGTAAGGTGAGTGAGAAGTGAGCAAGTGCTACAGGAAGTGTGAGGCGAAATGTCACATGAGTATGTGGACAAACTGACAGCCAGAATGCCAAGGATCTGCAAAGCTGTCATTACTTTTATTATTTTTGATGAGAACACTTTGAAGTATTTTTTAAATTTTTTTTTTATTGTAATAGTAATTTTTCATGTTATTAATGTCCCGACTGTACATTGTGATCAGTAGAATGGCACTTTGGTGAATAAAAGTACCAATTTCTTTCCATAAGAGCAAAATCTGTACATTATTACAAACTTTTGGCCGCCAGTGTAAGTACTTTTTGGAGCTTCTGAAATTTTGCACCCATTCACTTGGACCTACAGAGCTGTGATTTTCTTCTAAATCTTTGTATGTCTTCTGCTGAAGAAGAAAGTCTTAGACAGCTGGGATGGCATAAGGGTGAGTAACTGATGAGAGAATTTTTATTTTTGGGTGAACTGAGCTTTAAATCCCTGACAATCACAGCTGTAGCCATTTTGTGAAGATTTTTTTTTTTATTTGTTTTGGTTTAGGATTAGATCATGGTTTATTTTCTATTATAATTATGTTTATATCCATCCATCCATCCATCCATCGTCAACCGCTTATCCTGTGTACGGGGTCGCGGGGGGCTGGAGCCTATCCCAGCTAACATTGGGCGAAAGGCGGGGGACACCCTGGACAGGTCGCCAGTCCATCGCAGAATTATGTTTATATTTACAATTTATTTTTACACCTGTTGTCGTAGATTGATTTTTAAGTCACTGCAAAAAAGTTGGAGAGGGTAAAATAAATTAACATCAACAATTAACTTGCAAACCACACAAACACCTCAAAGACTAAGGGACCTATTTTAAGAGTGCTAGCACTAAGCACAGCACTATGCCATAATTCATACACGCAAAGTCAACGGGCATGGTCATGATGTTTTGGTATTTTTGTGAAAGCATGTCCAAAGTCTAGATGCTAGTGGGTTTTGTGAAAATGTGCATGCAAAACGCTAACGGACTAGTTCAAGTGCAATTTAACCTGGAGGCTATTCTCCGGATATTACACCGTCTGCATCCTATAGCTCATTCTCTGTCAAGCATTTGGAAAGTTGTGAGGTTGACGTTTCAGAGAATGTCTCCGCTCATCAAGTAAAATGTGTTAGTGGGTAAGATGTGACTCCTCCCCTAATCTAGAACACTGTGCACAATGTTTTTCATATGACCCTATATTTAGAATGGGCTCTTCATAAAATGTTTGTGATTGAAAAAAGTGATTTTCACTTTCATGTCATATTTCTATGACTCCTGCATGTTGTGGCTGTATGACAAAAGTTATAATTGTCAATTAATTTCTATGGTATTGTAATTGTGATTAATTTAAAATTGACATTAAAATACTTATTATGTGTGAGGCATCTTTATGCTGTAGGCTATTCCTTATGCTGGCTACCCATCCAGAATGAGCTGAGAACTGTGGGTTTGTATCACTTGACAGTACCTAAACTGTCAACTTTACATTGGCCCTCTTATTGTAGCAGCATGAAAATGTCTGAAATGTTTCAGATTTTACACAGGGAGCAGAGAAACTGGCATGTTTGTGATTAGTTACAATACTTGATTGATTATAATACATGCACAGTACAAAATAGTGAAAAATTATAAAAGTTCAGAGAAATGTCTTGCAGGAGAAATTGGGCTTGTTGCTTCAAATGTTAAATCTGAAGCTTGAAATCTGGGTAATCTAGATGCAGATTTTGTTATGTTGCTCATGTTTCCATGATGTTGCATTATATAGTTTAAGAAATATTGCAAAAGTTTTCATCTCAAGACAATGCAGATACACTTGTCAGTGCTTTTGTTAGAAGTTGGATTTATTATTGTAATGTTTTTTTAGGGTCCCCAAAGAACCTTTTTTTATTCTCTGCAACTTGTTTAGAATGCAGAAGTAAACTGATCCTAACTCAAACAAAGAAGATAGCACATTTCATCCTGCTTTAAAATAACTTTTACTATCAAGGATTGATTGCTTTTGCTTGCTTTAAAAGCTATAAATGACTATTTTGGAATTGTCTGCTTTTATGTTCCTACATGTGACTTGAAAACTTCCCGTTTTTATACTCCAAAACTTTAGAACTTAATACAATATTTTAAGTATGATGATTCAGGTTGGGTCTTACTTGCAATGGACAAGTGAGCCAACTTAAGCATTTTTGCCATGCAATGCTTGTAATAAACTGTGGTATAAACAATGTTAGGTCCAAACACCTGGACCTTTACTTGATTGTTTGTGAAGGTAATTATTCAGAATAGTTTATTTTCCCCAGGGTGTTCCCACATCTTTTCTACTATTTTTTTTTTTGCCTCAGATCATCCTTGCCTTCCAATGCCAGCCTCTCCTCCAAACCAGCAGACTTCATGACCACTGAAGACCCCTCTGTCTCATCTTCTATGGAGCCTAACCAGGAGATTTCTTGGTGGTTGAGCAGTGTGCACCTGCCCCAGTATACTGCCAGCTTCGCCCGGGCTGGCTACCATTACCTTAAGGACCTCAGGGGCCTAACAGAGGAGAAGCTTCTCAAGGTGGACAATATTCCCACAGGACACCGGCGGAGGATCTTAAGCAGCCTGGAGACCCTGATGGTGGAATCCGATGGAGGCAAGGGTTTAGTTCCAGTGAGGAGAAAGCCGATTCCTAGACCTAGACAGGTATTTACCAGGGATAGGCAGAAGGGAAGATCTTGCCAGCATCCTCAGGAAAATAACATCCAGATGGAAATGCAAACTCTTTCTGTAAGGACACTTTCTAGCAGTGCATGTCATGCTGCTTCCTCCAGCCGTAGCTCCGCCTCTGAGCTCAGCAGCAACAGATCATTGGAGAACTCCTCAAAAGAGCCATCCTGCTTTGGAGCAGAAACTATTCCAGACCAAAATTATGATTTTTCTTCAGAAAGAGCACCTGTAGGGTTTCACGGAGAAATGGTCGAAAATGAAATATATGAGCAATGCCCCATGGTTAAGGCACCTTCAAGTCCAAGGTCCACATGTTCCTCTAAGCTACGTCACAGGCCTGTTCCAGAGATCCCTAAACATACCTTCATACCACCTAATGACTGGTGAGTAAATATGCAATTGACAAATTACATTTTATTTATTTATTATTTATTTATTTGTTTCTCAAATTTCAAAAATTGGAAAAAGTGCTGTACCTTGTTGTCTTAGAACTGTCGGTTATACAGAAAGTATAATTAAAACTAGATTATATAATAGTGGCAATCTAATAGCATCTAACTTTAAATGTTTTTTTTTTAATTATAATTATATATTCAGTACTGTTCACATAAAATGTTTCACAAAAGCATTTGTCTTAAGATGGTTATTTATATCTTCAGCTTTAGTGTGTCAATAGGAAATATAAATGTTAAAACTCACAAACATTACTTTTGCAAATAGAAAAGATTAGAATAGAAGAACAGAGAGCCCTGAAACAGATATCATGACCCCCACAAAGCCCCCCAATAAACATCGAGTCAGTCTGAGATTACATGAAGAGACAATGGAGACAGCCTAAATAGATAGAAGATCTGTGGTGAATTCTCCAAGAAGCTTGGAACATTATATCTGCCAACAACCAAGAAAAACTGTGTCCAGGTGTAACTAGGAGAATTGGTGCTGTTTTAAAGGCAAAAGTGGCCATACCAAATATTGATTTAGCTTTTTTATGTTTACTGGACTTTGTATGACATTAAGTTATAAATGAAAACTATTTATGACATTATTTTTGAAGACATCCTCACTATGCAACATTTTTCACAAGTGCCTAAAACTTTTGCACAGTACTGTTTATATAAACATGTGTTCCACAACTGCTTATTTTTTCATGCACCTGGCCCCCAGTAAGATTGGACATCCTTATTTATGCTTTTGCCTCACACTTTTATCCAAAGTGACTTAATGTGCATTTGGGATATACATTTGATCAGTGTATGCATTCCCTAGAAATCAAACCAATGACCTTTGCATTGATAGGTAGCCTCATTTTAAGTCATTTTGAATTGCATCTACTAAATAATAACATAAATGCTGGATGAGCAGCAATTTTCTCCAACTTAATGATAAGAAAAGTGAAATTATAATTTTTGGTGGTAGTGGTTGTGCTGAAACATATAAAGAATAGTTTCGGGCCCTTGTCTTCTTGTGTGAGTTACCAAGTGAGAAATCTGGGTTTTATTGTTGATTCAAGGTTCTGATGTACAGTGCATCTGGAAAGTATTCACAGCGCTTCCCTTTTTCCACACTTTGTTATGATACAGCCTTATTCCAATATTTATTAATTTTATTATTTTCCTCACAATTCTACAAACAATGCCCCATAATGACAACATGAAAGAAGTTTGTTTGAAATCTTTGCAAATTTATAAAAACAAAAAAATGAAAAAAATCACATGCACATAAGTATTCACAGCCTTTGCTCAATACTTTGTTTAAGCACCTTTGGCACCAATTACAGCCTCAAGTCTTTTTGTGTATGATGCTACAAGCTTGGCACACCTATTTTTGGGCAGTTTCTCCCATTCTTCATTGCAAGAACTCTCAAGCTCCATTAGGTTGGATGGGGAGCGTCGATGCACAGCAATTTTCAGATCTATCCAGAGATGATCAGTCGGGTTCAAGTCATTCACTAACGGACATTCCGCTAGTTGTAAAAACTTCAAGGATGATCAGTGGAAACAGGATGCACCTGAGCTCAATTTTGAGTGTCATGGCAAAGGCTGTGAATTCTTATGTATAAGTGATTTTTCCATTTTTTATTTGTAATAAATTTGAAAAGATTTCAAACAAACAACTTTCACGTTGTCATTATGGGGTATTGTTTGTAGAATTTTGAGGAAAATAATGAATTTAATCCATTTTGGAATAAGACTGTAACATAACAAAATGTGTAAAAAGGGAAGCGCTGTGAATACTTTCTAGATGCACTGTATGTTTAAAGCATTACATGGTATTGCCGCAAATTATATATTGGAATTGATTAACACTTAACTCTACTATGAGACCTCTTAGATCTAATAAGCAATTGATGCTCCACAGACACGTTTTAAAGGTAAGGCAGATTGTGGATTTGATTTGCGGCACAGAGATTGTAGAATGCTCTGTCACTGTCAGTTAGATCATCGGACACGAGAGGAGTATTTAAGACACGTTCGAAAACATATTTATTTTCTGTGACATATGAAAATTGATAGAATGTTATTAGCTAGAAAATCTAAAATGTATTGTTTATTGTACTGTTTTATTATGTTTATTATGTGTTTATTGATGCATTGCTTTTTAGTATGTTTGATTATGTTTTTAAATTTACAGCACTTTGGTATGACTTTGTAGTCATTAAAGTGCTTTATAAATAAAATTGTATTGTATTGTATTGTATTATTAGATATTTAGGGATATTCATTCAGAAATCCAGATGATTTTAAAGTGTTGACTAATTTATTCTTAAATAAATGTGTGTACAGGAGTGTGACAGTGAACAGCACTGACCATCTCACAAGATCTGAGGCACCCACTTGCCCCACAACCATTCAGAAAGGTACACTGTACTTTTATTTTATTTCAGTTTTAGATGTTTACATTTTATATATTGTGATTCGTGGTGGAGTCATGCCATTTGCTCTATTAAAACAAACAGGATTTTAAATGTACTCTGGGAAAGAAACAAAACCAATACAGCACTCTCAATGGAATAGGCTCTTATCTCTTCACGCATGCATTTGGAGAGGCCTAGCTTAACTTTATAAACTGGAAAGATTTGTCTTTGAAACTGCCTTTGGCTTTGAAATGTTCCATTGTGTCCCTGTTTCGAGCACGTAGCAGTGTGTGTAATTGCAGTAGGAAAGGTGCTTTTAGTGTCCTAGAGGAATTATTTGGAAATTGTTTGTGTGAGACAGTGTGTGCGTAGTCGGGAATTGGGAGTTTCACTGAAGTCTGAAAACAGGCTTAGGTGTAAAAGTGGTTTAATAATGCCATATCTACTAGATATACAACCTAATTTTGTTCTAAAATAAAAAGAATAAAATGTAATGGAAAGGTAAATGAAGTTTTGAGAAAGTTGAAAGTACTCCACAAAAAAGTGTGTAGACTGAAATCGGGGAACTGAAAACATGATTATCAGAGAATATACTGAAAAAAAATCTACAGTATGTCTAATCATCTTGGACTATTAGATATTGTTTTAACACCCTCAAGTTCAGGATGACAGCATAAAGGAAGGCAAAAATTATTGAAATATCCCCCATTATTTAAAAAATGCTCATTGAGATCAGGTCACAATTTACTTTCATTATATGGAAAATAGATGGAGTGAAATTGAATAGTGACTGAAGCTTATATTCTGCCTAACATCTCCATTTGTGTTTCACATAAGAAAGAAAGTCATATGGGTTTGGAAGGTTAGGGTGATGAAATGATGGCAGAATTATAATTTTTGGGGAACTGTTCCTTTAAAAGGGTAGTTTACCCAAAAATTACAATTCTCTCATTATTTTCTGATCCTCATGCCATCCCAGATGTGTATGACTTTCTTTCTGCTGCAGAGCACAAGGAATTTTAGAAGAAAATTTCAAGTGAATGGGTGTATGGGTGCCAACATTTTGAAGCTCCAAAAGCACATTAAGGCAGCATAAAAGTGATCCATATGACTCCAGTAGTTTAATCCATCTGTTCTGAAGTGATATGATAGTTGTCAAATCCTTTTTTTTACTATTAATCTCCACTTTCATTTTCATATTCCTCTTGTGTTTTTGGTGATTCACATTATTCATGCATATTGCAAACTACTGGGCAGGGAGGAGAATTTATAGTAAGAAAGGACTTAAATATTGATCTGTTTCTCACCCACACCTATCATATCCCTTCAGAGGACATGAATTTAACCACTGGAGTCTTATAGATTACTTTTATGCTGCCTTTATGTGCTTTGTGGGGCTTCTACATTTTGGTATCTATTCACTTGCATTGCATGGACCTACAAAACGGAAATATTCTTCTAAAAATCTTTGTGTTCAGTGGAAAAAAGAAAGTCATACACATCTGGGATGGCATGAGGGTGAGAAAATGAGAATTTTCATTTTTGGGTGAACTATCACTTTAATTGAAATAAACAAAACAGGGTTGCATTTCCCAAAGGCATTGCAAGCTTAAGTTGATCGTAGATACGATTGGCACCAATGGATTCTATGATCTACTTACAGTAGGCTTATGATGCTTTTGGGAAATGCAGCCCAGGGCAGTGTTTGTGAAAGAGAGAGAGTATCATCTGTACTGTAGTTAGAAGGTCAATGCTTGATAATGATAAACGATGACACTGATTTGAAATGGCACCTCTGTTACTGGGTTAAGATGTGATACAATGCATTACAGTTCTGTCATAGATAACATACTGTTGTCTTGATCAAACACCCTACAGTACGGTCTTATCTTACAGGGAGCCCTGTCTATTAGCTATATATCTGTGTGTGTCCATCCAAAGGGAATAGTCTGGAATTCATGCTACCCCTTACTGTCTCTGCAGAGATATGGTGGTCATTTGTCACCTTGACAACCAGTCACCCAAGCTGCTCCCTCTTTGGTACATTGAGGACAATGTGTGGGATCTCATTTTATGCTTGTTCTTCTCTAGCTTGCTCTTTTTCCATTTCTTGCTTTCATTTTCTTACTGTTTTTCTTTTCTCTCTGTCTTCTCCTTAACCCTCCGCACAGGTTCTTAACTCAAAAACCCCAACCTGTTTTGCTGTAACAATTAATTGTGTTATTTACAGCGCCACTTACAAGTAACTTGCCCCCCATTGACCCCTATGGAGAGCTTTTCCTGTACAATACTGCAGAAAACAAACTGGTGAGTGAAGACACCAACCTGTTGTTAAGAAACTGTTCTGTGAGGATGTATTGAAATTTGCTTGTTCTAAAACAAACAACCTATTTCTCTGATCAGTTGTAAGAAACATAATCTGAAAACTGATTCTCAGATATATAGCTTCTTCGTATACTTAACACCACTTCCATATTAGTAACAGTTTCAGTAATGCTTTCATAATAAAGATTATTGGTTCATTTGAGTTTCATATAAATGCGTATGACAGTGTGTTGCACAATTTTAACTGGATTGTTTGTATTTGTTTTTGAGGTTTTGGGCAAAGATGTACTGGCCGATCAAGGAATAAAAGAGAACTTGGAACAACAGAAGTTGAGGTAAACAATGTGGTGTACTTATTTTTAAAGGAATGGTTCTCACAAAAATGAAAATTCTCTCATAATTTATTCACCCTCATGCCAACCGAGATGTGTTTGACTGACTTTCTTATACAGATCACAAACAAGGATTGTAAGAAGAATATCTCATCTCTGTATGTCCATACAATACAAGTCAACAGGGTCCAAGACTTTGAAGCTCAAAAAAGACAAAAAGGCAGCATAAAGATAAACCAAATGACTCCAGGGGCTAAATCCATGTGAATATGAAGAAATCATTGATGTTTCACTCCACACGAGGCACTCAAATCGATTTAAAGTCAAACGCTGTGGCTATTCATGTTCCGATTCAAGTGTGTGCGACATGTGTAAGCCTTCGGGCACAGGGGGCATGGAAAGGGCCTCTTTCCAATATGAGTGTGACATGTGTTTGCTCAAGTCATATCGTGACTTCCATGATAGTTGTGTGTGAGAACAAGTCAATATTTAAGTCCTTTTTTACTATAAATCTCTACTTTCAAACAGCCCTCCTAACCTCTCTTCTTCTTTGATTTTGCCGAATCACATTCTTCCTGCATATCGCCAACCTACTGGGCAGGGAGGAGATTTTATAGTAAAAAAGGACTTAAATATTGATATTTTTCTCACCTACACATACTGTATCATATCGCTTCTGAACACATGGATTAAACCACTTATGGATTACTCTTTAGCAACCTGTATGTGTTTTTTGGAGCTTCAAAGTTTTGGACTCGGCTGACTTGCATTGTATGGACCTGCAGAGCTGAGATATTCTTCTAAAAATAATAGTTTGTGTTGAGTAGAAAGAAAGAAATAAAATCACACATCTGGGATGGCATGAGGGCCAATAATGAGGACTTAATTTTAGTTTTTGGGTGAAATAATCCTTAAAGCATTCCATACACATAGTTTTCAATCTGAAGAAAAAAAACTGTTAACACTATTGTGAATTTTCATATTGTTCTATGATGGTTAGTTGGTCTGGTGGACAGGAGGACCAACAGTGCTGGTTATGTCAACAGGGATAAATAACCTAATTCTCTCTCTTTTTTCTTTTTTCTTTTTTGTCTTGACATATTGTTTGTAGATTTTCACATGTCCTATTGTAATACACGAAGGAACTTCTTGCACAGCATTCTGGTTTGCAGTCTGTGATGAGTTTCAGGCATTGTTCCATTGTAGCAGCTACCAGAAACTGTTGAAGTTCCTGTGAAAAGCACAGCTTACTTAAACTGTTGACGTATTTCCTACTGAAACATAAAGTTGGGGCGGGACTTGTTGAATGGCTTGTGACATTTTTTTAAATAGCCAATAAGTGCCTCACCCCACCCCCACAAAAACAGCACATCGCAGACTTCACTAATGACGAGTAGGGAGCTGTTGTGCAAGTCATGAAGATGAAGCAGAAACAAGCAAAGAAACATTACAACATATCAATGTTTTGAATCACACTACACTAATTAGAAAGAGCAAAGAAAACTTGTGATGTACATCCCAAGAAATCACTGAAAATGGCTGCATTAAATATAAACTCCAAATAATTTCATTGCTCCCAAGTCCTGTGAGCGTCATCCAATCAGTCCCTATGCCCTATTCCCTTTAAAGACAATTACCCTCCACTCCGAGGACTTCAGGGGTTGAAAGGTGATAACAGGCAGTCACAACTTACTTCTACAATGATTATTATTGGAAATTCTGTTTGGAAAGCCCCACAACATGTATTGTGCTCTCTTTGAAGTGCCCTGTGAAGGAACCATCAGCACAAGTGAAAACACAGCCATATGCAGTGTGCAGATAAATGGGGCAGATGCCTTCTCGTTCTAGAATGCATTTGATTGCATTTTTTGCCAGAAGAGTGAGACTACAAAATTGAAATGCTTATATCAACTGAAAATGAATTTTGTCTACATTTAGAAGTACACTGGCATATAGATGACCCTAAAGCTAATAGATATGGACTAAAAGCAGCACAGATTTTAAAGACAGTTCACTGCTGCATTGTTGAATTCTGGATTCTGATAATTGAACATGAATGCACACCTGAGGTGTAATGGCCATTACCACCTCGGGTGTGCTATAATTTTCAATAATTCAGTGGTTAATTAATCCTTACATGATCTATTTCTAACTCTGCGTTTGACCAGTGTGTAACTAAAAATTAATCTGGTCATCATTTCAAAGATCTTTAAAGAAATTGGATTTATTACTGTCTAGGAAAAAACAACTGTTGACAGATTTTCAGGTGGTAGAGCGGGTCGCCACTAATCGCAGGGTTGGCGGTTCGATTCCTGGCCCACATGACTAATGCCGAAGTGTCCTTGGGCAAGACACTGAACACAGAGTTGCTCCCAATGGCAGGCTAGTGCCTTGCATGGAAGCTTTGCCGGCATTGGTGTATGAGTGTGAGTGTGTGTGTGTGAATGGGACACAGTGTAAAGCGTTTTGGTAACCGCTAAGGTTAAAAAGGCGCTATATAAATGCGGATCATTTAAAAATTATACTTAAGAAGTTACTTAATTTTTGTAAATGTTATTATCTAGCCTTATTATCCACGGATATAAATGCATTATTTGCCTTTATGTGTTAGCTTTACTAACCTGAACTCAATGGCATCCTTTTCAATAGCTAAACCAAAACCACAAAAAATTTATTTCTATTTTTATTTTTCCAGGAATAAGCAGACAAGATCCAAAGAGAAGCTGAACAATAACAATAAGCAACAACTTTCCAAGCAACATTATGATGATGATGATGATGATGATGATAGTGATTACTCCACTGTCCAAGCATCCACGCTCAGTCAGGAATCAACTAGTAAAATCTCTTCAAAACAACATCCAACATCTGTTCTTCTCTCTTGCACTGGACAAAGGGATGTGAATGACGTATACAGTGTGCAATCAGATGACATATCAGGTCTAGTTAGATGTACTCTTCCTCCGCAAGGAGAAGTTTCCATTTCACCCTACGCCTGCTTTTATAGTGCCCCTAAAACTGCTACTAAAGCAGGCTGGCTGGATAAACTGTCCCCTCAAGGGTAAGGACCTGTCTGATACTTTTTGTGGGGGTTTACACTCCTTTACTTTTCTTCTTTGTAAGTTTAAAATGATCTGCATGCATAATTGGAGATGTTTTCAAGCAAGCACATCATGTTTTAGCTGATGTTTCAGTTCAGCATAGTATTTCACACTTGTATTGCTGTATTGCTTTTCATAACTCTACAAACCAACCTGCTGAACCCACTGTTAAAAAAAGGCTTCCTGTTAATTTCTTTTGCTCTTCCTCTTTGTGGTTTCTTTTATCATCTGACATAGACCACATTGGCAGTTGAGTGTTGGTAATAGCCAGATAGTCATTTTATGCGAATAAGTTGGTGCTGAAATCCCCTCAGCAAAGGTTTTTAAAACTGTTTTAACATGAAAAATTCAGTTTAACATAAAGCTGAAGTGTGTTCTTTTTGGATGTTAAAATAGTTTCTCCAATTGCAGCTTAATATGCATAGACAAAGTAAACCACCAGCATTTTAAAAACGTAAAAGTTTAATAAATGCTTTAAAAACATTGCTCTGATTGTTTGAGCATCTCGACTGCCCAACACAGCAACATTGACCAATGCGTGAGTCATTTGCTGACCAAAGAGAGGAGAGTATTTGTGGGAAAGCTCTTTGAAAGCAATGCTTTTATTTGGAATTCTGTTTGGTGACGCTAATGGTGCAGAAATGTCACATTTCAGCTTTAATTAACAATACTTAAGAACAACCGTCACACTAAATACATTTTTCTCAGTATGACACAAGTTTCATGTTGTACTTGTAGGAACTGCATCTTTCAGAGAAGATATGTGAAGCTTGAAGGAGCAAATCTTACTTACTACAACAGTGACAAGGTGACAAACCCATACTTGCTAATTCTCACACTCACCAGGGCTCTGCCATGTACTCATTTATGTTTGAACCAGTTCTCAGCTTAGTATGTACTATTAGTTTAAATATCTTGTAGGGGACAAACTGCTGCTAATCCCTATCTTAAAGGAATATTCCGGGTTCAATAAAAGTTAAGCTCAATCAACAGCATTTGTGGCAGAATTCTGATTACCACAAAAATGAGCAAGAATGAATGTACATTAAGGGTTTTTATAAAATGAGCTGCATTCACTTAAATTTCAAGTGCCTCACTTTAACCTCAGTTTTTGCTTTTTGTAATTAAAAGGAAGGACGAGTCGAAATAACTTTTTGTGGTAATCAACATTATGCCACAAATTCTGTTGAATGAGATTAATATGTATTGAACCCAGAATATTCCTTTAATTTCCACTTCTGGTGGGATAAATCAAAAAGTTCCTGCATTGTTGTCAACACTCACTTAGTCTTTTTCCAGATATGGTATTACCACAGTTTGAAAGAAACTGTGGGTACTCTCGTCTTTCCTTTTGTCCTCTTAATGCCAATTGTGACGAGGGCGGGCAGAGCCAGGCCGTGACCACACACGCCTGCCCCCCAATTGGGCTAATCAGCCGAGGAGAGGGATAAGTGCAGCGGAACACTGCAGTTCGAGAGAGAGAGAGAGAGCCACATGCAGCTGCCATGTGTGCGTTTATGTTTTTGTGTCTTTTTGTTTAAGTTCCTATTAAAATATTACTTCGATTTTTCCTGCCTCCTCCTTTCCCATTCAACCCTGTTACATTGATGGCACAGTCCAGGAAGGAGGAGGGATGTGCTGTCCTGGAGTCCTCACCACTGCCATCCACCCAAAAGAGCAGCCGCGGCCATCCGTCGGGGGACGGAGGGTTTGCTGCCGGCCACCTGTACGTGGAGGAATGGCCACCACCCGTGAGGGGAGGAGGGACTCGCTGCCAGCCACCTGAAGTGGTGGAGCTGCTGCCAGGGGCAGAGGAGTTCCCTATAGGCCGCCAAAATGCGGAGGGGCATTCCATCCACCAGGGGTCGGAGGACTGGCTCAGGTTCGCCCAGGGAGGAGCGGCTGTCGTCTGCCAGAGGGTGGAGGAGTGATCAAGGACGAAGTGACGGCTTGTCTGGGAACTGGCGAGCATGTTTTTTATCTCTCTCTCCTCTCTCTCTCTCTTTCTCATTTTTTGTTTTGTTTTTCCCTCCCCTCTTCCCCCTCCCGAGCCCTAGCGAGGCATGGTTTTCCATGCCTCGCCTGCCATCAGGAAGGTGGGTCCCCGGAAAAGAGGGGTGGGACATACGTCCTGCTGGGGGTCCCCGGCCTGAGGCAAAGTAGTGAGGGTTGTGATGAGGAGGAGGGCGGGGCCAGGTCGTGACTATGCACGCCTGGCCCCCAATTGAGCTAATCAGCCGAGGAGAGGGATAAGTACAGCAGAACGCAGCAGTTTGAGAGAGAGAGAGAGAGAGAGAGAGCCACATGCAGCTGCCATGTGTGGGTTTATGTTTTTGTGTCTTTTTGTTTGTTCCTATTAAAATATTACTTTGATTGTTCAGCTGGTACCCACCACACCTTCTTTACCATTTCAACCCTGTTACACCTATCAAAAGAGGACCATCAGTGGGAGCAGCCTGTTCCAGCTTTTACACACATCACTCACTTCTCTCTCTATGGCCCAAGGTCAGAAATTAATTAGAGCTCAGGCCACACATGCCAGTGAAAGTTACATTTTTTTTTTTTTTTTTAAATGTGGGGCAAATGATTCCCTAATTAATTCCTCCATTTCTTATTTTTAACATTGCATATACTGTATATATTCCTTCAAATTCTATTCTAGGTCCAGTATACTAATTATCGTATGAAATGATTTGATGTTCATTTAAATTTATAGGTAAAAGCTTATATGATTATTCAGACTGAATTTTTTTTTTTATAAATTGATTAAACAGAAATATTTGACACGAAAAAATTATATTTGATATGGTTAGAAAAAATACACCCCTAAAAATGCCCCAAAAACAACACCAGGGGGAAGATATTGCCCCTTAATGGAAAAGTTAATTTCTGTCACTGCTCCCTCTTGCTCTTTTATTCTACCCAATCTCTTAACATATAGCCCAATACTTAGTTGTTATGAATGCAGACGAGGGCAGACAAGGAGTGGGATCTACAAGCGGGTTCTTTATTTTGAATCAAAGTGAAGACAAAATAAACAGAAACAAAAGAAAACATCCACGGGGGGACAAAACTAAAACACGAACACAAAGGAGGAACACGGAACTAGGGAAACACGGCAGGACAATGACACAATGTTGAGGACCGGGAACCATGGTAACGGTGACATGGAAAACACGGGGCAGACAACCAGGGAATCGTGACAGAGTGTTGGGGACCGGGAACCATGGTGACGGTGACATGGAAAACACGGGGCAGACAACCAGGGAATCGTGACAGAATCCCCCCTCAAAGGATCGGATTCCAGACGATCCTAAAAAAAAGACAAACAAACCAGGGGTAAACAGACAGTCCAAGGGGGCACAAGGGGCAGACAGACAGTCCAAGGGGGCACAAGGGGCAAGGAGGCAGTCCAAGGGGCCACAGGGGGCAGACAGGAAGTCCAAGGGCGCACAGAGGGCAAGAAGGCAGTCCAAGGGGGCACAGAGGGCAGGCAGGAAGTCTAAGGGGGCACAGAAGGCAGGCAGGAAGTCCAAGGGGGCACAAGGGGCAAGGAGGCAGTCCAAGGGGCAAGGACAGGTTCAGGAGGCCTGGGAGGTGGCCACAGGACAGGGACAGGTTCAGGAGGCCTGGGAGGTGGCCATAGGATAGGGACAGGTTCAGGAGGCCTGGGAGGCAGCCACAGGACAGCCATGGGGAACTCCGAGGGCGGAGCCATGGAAGTCTCTGGTAGCGTAGCCATGGAGGGCGAATCCGTGGAAGACCCAGGTGGCAGAGCCATGGTGGAATCGTAGAAGGCTCTGGATTCTGAGTCGTGGGAGGCTCTGGAGACGGTGCTGAGGGAGGTTCTGGAGGCTCAGGAGGTGGAGCTGAGGGAGGCTCTGGAGGCTCAGGAGGTGGAGCTGTGGGAGGCTCAGGAGGCTCAGGAGGCGGAGCTGTGTGAGGCTCAGGAGGCGGAGCCAAGGAAGGTTTAGGAGGCGGAGCCGAGGAAGGCTCGGGAGGCTCAGGAGGTGGAGCCGTAGGAGGCTATAGAGGCGGAGGCCTGGAAGGCTCTAGAGGCGGAGCCGTGGAAGGCTCTGAAGGCAGAGCCGAGGGAGGTGGTGCCATAGGAGGCTCTAGAGGCGGAGACCTGGAAGGCTCTGGAGGTGTAGCCGAGGGAGGTGGCGCCGTAGGAGGCTCGAGGGGCGGAGCCCTGGGAGGCTCGGGTGGCTTGAGAGGCGGAGCCCTGGGAGGCTTGGGATGTGCTGGCTCTTGGACGGTCATGGCTACAGGCTCTGGCTCTGGGACGGTCAAAAAAAAAAGATTTTCTGCACTTTTTTTAAATGTATCATATTTGATGCATTTGGCTTTAAAGGTCATTATCCTCCTGATGCCCAGAAATTAGGACTAGGTACATTTTTCTTAGCCCATACATGCTACAGTGGAAAAATCTTGGGGTATTGTCAGAGAACTCCCTTGGCTTTTCAGAGATACCAAATGTTTGAGAGTTTTGCCATGACAACTTCCTCTCCTTTGTCTATAAATATGGATTGAAATGTATCACAGTTCAGTTCAGCACATCAAATACAATATGAATAAAATATATTTATCATATTTATTTATCATATGTATTTTATGCACCAAACACTATATTGTCATTTAAAAAAGGGAAATTGTAAAAGCAATTTCACTGGGTCTCAGAAACTTATGGTAAGATGACACAAGAATAGCTTGTAATGTAAAATAATGAGATCTTTGTAATGATAGAGCAGGCTGGATATATGGAAATACACTGAACATATTAGTTGCCACTTTAAAATAACTTCAGAACTTTCACAATTCAGAACATGTCAGAATTTTCAAAGCTATGATTTTTTGTTGGTGTTGTGGGCATGAATGGAATGGAATGGTGATTGAGAGATATACCTCAAAAGATTATTGTATCATATTTGATGCATTTAATTTCAACATGCTTTTTCAATAAAATAATATAATATATAAAATATATAAAAAAGATTTTAACCAAGCATACATTGCTTATATTCTGCAAATATTCATTTTAAAATACAGGTGAAACTCGAAAAATTTGAATATTGTGCAAAAGTTCATTAATTTCAGTAATTCAACTTAAAAGGTGAAACTAATATATTATATAGACTCATTACAAGCAAAATAAGATATTTCAAGCCTTTATTTGATATAATTTTTATGATTATGGCTTACAGCTTATGAAAACCCCAAATGCAGAATCTCATAAAATTAGAATATTACATGAAATCAATAAAAAAAAAAGGATTTTAAATACAGAAATGTCAGCCCTCTGAAAAGTATAATCATGCATATGTACTCAGTACTTGGTTTGGGCCCCTTTTGCATTAATTACTGCCTCAATGCGGCGTGGCATGGATGCTATCAGCCTGTGGCACTGCTGAGGTGTTATGGAAGACCAAGATGCTTCAATAGCGGCCTTCAGCTCTTCTGCATTGTTTGGTCTCATGGCTCTCATCTTTCTCTTGGCAATGCCCCATAGATTCTCTATGGGGTTCAGGTCAGGCGAGTTTGCTGGCCAATCAAGCACAGTAATACCATGGTCATTGAACCTGGTTTTGGTACTTTTGGCAGTGTGGGCAGGTGCCAAGTCCTGCTGGAAAATGAAGTCAGCATCTCCATAAAGCTTGTCTGCTGAAGGAAGCATGAAGTGCTCTAAAATGTCCCGGTAGACGGCTGCGTTGACTCTGGACTTAATAAAGCACAGTGGACCAACACCAGCCGATGACATGGCTCCCCAAACCAACACAGACTGTGGAAACTTCACACTGGACTTCAAGCATCTTGGATTGTGTGCCTCTCCATTCTTCCTCCAGACTCTGGGACCTTGGTTTCCAAATGAGATGCAAAATTTGCTCTCATCAGAAAAGAGGATTTTGGACCACTGAGCAACAGACCAGTTCTTTTTTTCTTTAGCCCAGGTAAGACGCTTCTGACGTTGTTTGTTGTTCAGGAGTGGCTTGACAAGAGGAATACGACATTTGAAGCCTCAGTCCACTCCTTGTGAAGCTCCCCCACACATTTGAATGGCCTTTTCCTGACAATCCTCTCCAGGCTACGGTCATCCCTGCTGCTTGTGCACCTTTTTCTTCCACACTTTTCCCTTCCACTTAACTTTCTATTAATGTGCTTTGATACAGCACTTTGAGAACATCCAACTTCTTTTGCAATTACCTTTTGAGGCTTTCCCTCCTTGTGGAGGGTGTCAATGATGGTTTTCTGCACAACTGTCAGGTCAGCAGTCTTCCCCATGATTGTGAATTCAACTGAACCAGACTGCGAGACCATTTAAAGGCTCAGGAACCCTTTGCAGGTGTTTAGCTGATTAGAGTGTGACACTTTGAGCCTACAATACTGAACCTTTTCACAATATTCTAATTTTCTGAGATTCTGAATTTGGGGTTTTCATAAGCTGTAAGCCATAATCATAAAAATTATATCAAATAAAGGCTTGAAATATCTTTGCTTGTAATGAGTCTGTATAATATATTAGTTTCACCTTTTAAGTTGAATTACTGAAGTTAATGAACTTTTGCACGATATTCTAATTTTTCGAGTTTCACCTGTATTAGTACCAGTATAATCATTTCTGCCACTTTCACTTTATTAAAATAAGGGATAATTTATCCCAACATAAAGAGTAATTTTTTGTGCAAGTCCACCACCATTTTAAACGGATCTACAGTATATAAACATTGAAACTACTTTTTTTTCACAAATAAGCTCTAGATGTCTATCCTCTGCCCCGCTCTGATGTTCATTTCACACACACACACACACACACACACACACACACACACACACACACACACACACACACACACACACACACACACACACACACACACACACATGTTGTGTTTCCATGTTTTATGGGGACTTTCCATAGACATAATGGTTTTTATACTGTACAAACTTTATATTCTATCTCCTAAACCTAACCCTACCCCTAAACCTAAACCTCAAAGAAAACTTTCTGCATTTTTACATTTTCAAAAAACATAATTTAGTATGATTTATAAGCTGTTTTCCTCATGGGGACCGACAAAATGTCCCCACAAGGTCTAAAATTTCGGGTTTTACTATCCTTATGGGGACATTTGGTCCCCACGAAGTGATAAATACACGCTCACACACACACACACACACACACACACACACACACACACACACACACACACACACACACACACACACACACACACACACACACACACACACACCAACACCTCCTGGAACCCCCCTCCTCCACACTTCTGCTACTCTATCTACACTTATGATCTGGAGGATAGATATGAGGATATGGATATGTGCCGGGTCTTTCGGAAACAAAAGACTAGGAAAGCTTCAGTCCCAGATGGTGTTTCACCTGCCTGTCTGAAAGTCTGCACTGACCAACTGGCCCCAATCCACACAGATCTTCAATAGATCACTGGAGCAGTCTGAAGTTCCCTGCTGCTTCAAATGCTCCATCATCATTCTGGTCCCAAAAAAACTTAATGACTATAGACCTGTCGCTCTCACAGCTGTGGTCATGAAGTTGTTTGAGAGACTGGTTTTGGCTGATCTTCTCTCAACCAATCTGACCCAGCTCTCCGTGCCCACCCCAATGGTCACCAGCTTTATGACAGATAGTCAGCAGCTAGTGAGACTGGGAACCTCACATTCGGAACCCTCATTATTAGCAATGGTGCTCCTCAGGGATGCATTCTCTCTCTCCACTGCTCATCTCCATGTACACGAATGACTGCACTGCTAAGGACTGCACTGTCAAGCTACTGAAGTTTGCAAATGACACCATGGTCATTGGCCTCATCTGCGATGATTCTTCATACAGATAGAGGTTGATCAGCTGGCTGTCTGGTGCGGTCACAACAACCTGGAGCTGAACACGCACAATACAGTGGAGATGATAGTGGACTTCAGGAGAAATCCCCCCGCACTCCCCACCATCCTGAACAGCACTGTAGCAGCAGTGGGGTCATTCAGGTTCCTGGGCTCTACCATCTCTTTGGTTTTCTTGCATGTTCTGCACTTTTAAGTTCTCCCCCCAAGGACAATTGAACGACTCATACACAACTAATACAAAATGCTGCAATCAGTCATTGATGCTTATGGGGGCACCATCCTTCCCTAGCAGGGCAACAGAAAGTCCACCGGCTGCCCTTACTCGCACTTTATACGTTATTCAAGGACCCGAAAGCAGTTGTGGAACACAGATGACCGCTTCATGCTCATATCACGCAGAACTCTGCGTAGGGCAACAATTTGGCCAGCGGCGGTCCTGCATGGATGATTTGTGTAATAACATTTACTAATTTGTTTTTTGGAATATGGTACTTAAATATATGTTATGCTGCTTCCTCTGGGCAGTACTATAAAACAACAACTTTTAAGATTGTGTAGAAATGCTAAACTTAAAGATTCCGCTAGGGGTGTGGACATGCAGTCTATTTGGAGCATTTTAATGCATTTTACTTTTTAGTAATTTAACTGCTAATATCCATGAGTGCTACACAACTATGTCTCTTTATATGTAGTGGGTGTGTTTGAAGACTTCAGAGATTCACCACATGGCCAAAAGTATGTGAAGGCCTGAACACTATACCCATTTGTGCTTGTTAAACATTTAATTTCAAAATTATGGGTAGAAAATAGGGAGTACTCCCTTTGCTGCTATAACAGCTTTCACTCTTCCACAAAGGCAGAAATGTCTGTGGGAATTTGCTCCTTTTCCGATGCAAGAGCATCAGTGAGATTAGGCACTGTTGTTGGGGGAGCCTCGCTCGCTGTAGGCGTTCCAAATCATCACAGAGGTGATAAATGCGGTTCAGGTCTTGTCGATTTTACTGGCTGCATCCTGTGACAGTGCCACAAACACCCCATACTACAATTTTTATTTTATTTTAGGAGCTTGCATGGCTGAATGCTTGATTTAATGTACTTGTTACCATTGGGTGTGCCTGAAAAGCCAAACCCCTTAATTAGAACAGGGTATCCACATACTTTTGACCATGTAATGTATATCAGACAATGTTTTACCTTTTCCAGTATCATATCTATCCTTGTCAATATCTGTCATACCACATCTTGTAAGTGATCTGACTGCACAGATTGAAATATTATTAGTAGGCTGTTTATCATCAATATATATAGTTATCTGCTGCTAGCCCTAATACTTGACCACTGCGTTCTAGTAAATATATATGATACGCTATATAAAGTTGAGATGCCAAAATGTCTTAACATGTTATGTTACACTTGTCAGTTGCCTTTATTAGCAAGAACCAAAATAAATATATAATAGTTGTGAAATAAATGACTGTTTTGAGTCTATAGTGACATGCAATCTTGTGACTGGAGCTTGCACATAAAAAAATCACTGCCATAATGGTAGGGGGTTGTGGGTGCTTGCCACAGCATTGCTGTATGGTTGCAATTGTCTTCAGAGTGGTGCTAAGCCCATTGTTTTGCAGTTGCTAGAAAATTGTTAGATGGTTGCAAAGGTGTTCTAAGTGTTTACTAGGTGGTTGCTCACTGGTCTAAATTTGGTCCTTAGATAGGGCTCATATGCCTCTTTGATCATTATCTGCCTTTGGCCAGTTGAAAGTTGTAAGTCTATTCATTTAGATAAGAAATAGCACAATTTAGCAAGCACCACTAATAAAGAAACTTTGGGAAAGTTTAAAGGAAGTCTTGCTACTGATTGTCCTCAAAGGACACTCTCTATCCTTAGTCTCTTATTTGTGATTAAAGTGGATAGTCTTAATCACTGTTCACTCCTTGACATCACAGAATGATGTCATCAATCATAGAGCAGGTCCTTAAGCGTGGGAGAGAGGCTGGCATTACACTCCCACTGGTTCTGTGCAATACCCTCAGGGACCGGGTGGCATGGTCTCTCTACAAACTTACCTGATGTTTCATCAACCTTGCGACCAGGTCTGCAACATCAGGGAATTTAAGTAACACTTTCTCAGAGTTTGTGTGTGTGTGTGTGTGTGTGTGTGCCAAAAGGGTTTAGAATGTCACTTCTCAGTAGGCAGGGTCTGTGGAGATGTTTGGGTTGGCATCAGTTATCTCATATCTGAAGTACAACTAAAGCCCCTTTAACCAAAAAATCCCTAAAAGCTCCAAAGTCCTATGGGATTTCCAATGTAAATCTTTCTCACCACCCACTCCAGTTTTGATGGTATGCAATCATCCAACTTTGGTCGAAAGCAAGCTTCCCAGGACCCACCACTTGTAAGGCAGTTGATCTTTTATTTCACTACATTCAGCTCTGTTGTCTCTTAGTATGACATTTTGCCAAAACTCAATTTTATATTGATGTATACTCCACAAAATACATTTAAAAGGATAGTTCATCCAAATATGACAATTCTCTCATCATTTAATCACCTTTACATATTGATCCAAACACGTCTTTAGTTTCTTTCTTCCATGGATCACCAAAAGTCACATGGGTTCAGAACACATGAGGGTGAGAAAATGACAACAGAATTTTTGGGTAAAATATCGCTTTAATTCAGCTTACACTTTCACATTTAGCTTTTCTTGAGGGTCTGTGCATTTACTTCCATTGGCCATGTGGTGTCCCCATGGCTCCATTGTAGAACACACCCAGCACTGGCAATGAGTGAAGACAAAGGCTAATGGCACCACAGCAGTCTCTCTGGGTCTCTCCGAGTGAATGTAGTCTTTATCAGTCAGTCCCTTCAGCTCTATTACTCTCGCACATTCTGATGCATTTGTTCATGAACATCAAAGCGCATATATAGGACAATCTGCTAGGAGCGTAGCAGCATATTATTGCAGAGCTGCAGATGTCCACAAACCATACAAATACATTCAGGCAGTTGTTCTGCTATAAACTTCAGGGATACAGAACAACCTCTTTCCTACAAAATGTCTTTGCCATTGTGTGACCACGCTTGTGTGTTTGCATAAGCGCGCACACACACGCACACACACACACACACACTTGTTGTGTTTCCATGTTTTATGGGGACTTTCCATAGACATAATGGTTTTTATACTGTACAAACTTTATATTCTATCCCCTAAACCTAAACCTAACCCTCACAGAAAACTTTCTGCATTTTTACCTTTTCAAAAAAAATTTAGTATGATTTATAAGCTGTTTTCCTCATGGGGACCGACAAAATTTCCCCACAAGATTTCGGGTTTTACTATCCTTATGGGGACATTTGGTCCCCACAAAGTGATAAATACACGCTCACACACACACACACACACACACACACACACACACACACACACACACACACACACACACACACACACACACACACACACACACACACACACACACCAAAGTACTTAAACCATCTCTAAACTCTTAATGGATGCACCCATGTTTGCAGATCTACTCTTTATGCCCCTTCATCATTCTGACCCTGAAAAGTGTAATTACAATGAATAATTAACGCCAGTTTAGAGAGTGCCTCGTTATTGCCACTTAGCTTCCTACAAACATGCACACCTTTTCACTTCCATCCCTTCTCTCCTCTATTCCGCCGCTGTCCAGATGTAGATGGAGGAAGTCTCATTAAAATGCCGCCAAGTTCCCGGCAGTATACTGCGGCAGGAAGGACGCAAAATTGGAGAGAGCGAGAGAGGAGTAAAATCTCAGGGAGAGGTGATGGCTGCCCTCTATCATAATTAGGGTTAGCTGCATCCGCCATTGTTAACATGCTGCCTTAATTTGAGAAGATGGCACTCTCTCTGACCCCTCTTTCTCTCTTTGTCTCACTCGCAATCTTCCGTTCCCTCGTGCTCTCCTCTTTGTGAGCTTTTCTTCTGTGATCCCTTGGTTTTTCACTCATTCTCTCTCTATCAAGTAATCCCCAAGCTATCATATCCCTCTCTCTTTCTCATTTTCTCTTCCTTCCCACATTCTCCATCCCTCATCTGCTCTCTTTCCATCTATCTTTGGCTTTACCTCTTCTATTTGTGCTAGTGTGGGGGTGGGGGTGTCCCTCACTAAATCTTCTCTTCTATTTCTGGATGGACGAGTTCTAGAAATAGTGTAAGGTCATCATAATAATTAGCAGCCCAGTGAAATGGACACATTTTTTTTTTCCTTTCACTCTTTTACTCCCTCATCCTTTTCAGTTCTCCACACTACTTGCCCTTTTCTATCTCTCACAATCTGCTGTTTCAGAGCCGATGGAGTTGTGTATGAGTGATGTAGACCAAAGGAGGCCTCACAGAGCTCCAATGGTCTTTTGGAGGCTTATATTGGTTTGAAGCACACACAGAGACCAAACACTTATTTCTCTAAACAACTAGCTCTGTTTCCTCATTGCGCCACACAAAACATCAGACTATAAATACTAGAGTTCCAAAGCTGTTAGCTGGGGACTGGTTTTAGAAATCAGACCTGCTTGTGTGTGTGTGTGTGTGTGTGTGTGTGTGTGTGTGTGTGTGTTTGTTTGTCTCAATCCCTGCTTTATTTTGTGGAGTAAGCAGATGCATTAGGGCTGGTTGAGCTCCCTGTTGCAAACAATGTATAAGAGTGATGTTCCAATATGTTGCAAAAAGTTTGGACTCACTTACTCGCTCTTTATTATTGTAACCCCAATTCCGAAAAAGTTGGGACATCATGAAAAATGCTAATAAAAACAAAAAGGACTGATTTTTTAATTATATTCACCCTTTGCTATATATATTGAAAGCACTACAACTATGCATATGATGTTTTAACCTGTGATTTCATTTTATTAAATGTACAGTAATACCAAATCAGATGATAGCAGCACACTCCAAAACATTTGGGACAATCGAGTGTTTACCACTGTGAATCATCACCATTTTTTCTTAATGACACTTATTTAGCATTTGGGCACTGTGGAATTTCCCCCCCTTCATCCATTATGTAGGTCTTTAGATGCACGATTGTATGGGGTCTTCATTGCCGTATAGTGTGCATAATAATGTGCCACACATTCTAAATTGGAAACAGTTCAGGACTGTAGGCAGGCCAGTCTAGCACCCACAGTCTCTGCTCACACAGCCATGCACTTGAAATCTGGGCAGTATGTTGTTTGAAGTTGTCTTGCTGGAAAATGCTGGGACGTCCCTTGAAAAGACAGTGCTGAGTAGCAGTATATTTTGCTCCAAAATAATCTGTCTGCATTCATGGTGTTCTCACAGATGTGCGAGTTACCCATACCATGGGCGCTGACACACCCCTGGCCCATACAGACACTGGCTTTTGGATGTAACACTAATAACAGCTTGGATGGTCCTTTTCCTCTTTGGCCCGGATAACATAACGGCTGTGTTTTTCAAAAACGTTTTTAAAATCTGGAGTCTTCGGACCAAAAAACACTGTCCCACTGTTCTACTTTCCATCTAAGATGAGACCGAGACCAGGGAAGTCGGCAGCACTTCTGGACAGTGTTGATGTAGGGCTTCTGCTTTGCATAGTAAAGTATTAACTTGCATCTGTTGATGCAGCGGCGAGTGGTGTTGACTAGCAAAGGTTTACTAAAGTAATCCCAAGGCCATGTTCATGATATCCATCACAGATGAATGACAGTGACATCTGAGGGATCAGAGATCATGCACATTCAGAAGTGGTTTTCGTACCATATTTCTTGAATCTGTTAACTGTATTGTGCACTTTAGAGGGTGAACTGCCCAACATCCTTCCAATTTGTCTTTGGGGAGCATTGTTATCAAATTGCTGGATTATTTGCTGAAGCATCTGTTGGCAAATTGACAAGTCTTGAACGATCCTTACTCGTGAAGGACTAGGCTGTTTTTGGAGGCTCCTTATACAGTATACAGTATTATGACACAATTACCTCATCTGTTTACACCACTATGTTTCTCTCTCCACTGGCTGCCGGTTCATGCACGTATTAAATTCAAGGCCCTGATGCTGGCATACAAAGCAGTCACTGGGTCTGCTCCAGCATACCTAAAAACATTTATGCAGAGCTACGTTCCCACCAGAAGCCTGTGGTTGGCTAAGAAACGTTGCCTTGTCGTAGCAAAACAAAGAGGCACCAAAACACTTTCCCAGGCTTTCAACTTCAACATACCATGTTGGTGGAATGACCTTCCCAACTCCATCCGTGAAGCTGACTCACTCTCGGTCTTCAAAAAACTGATAAAAACACACCTTTTCCAAGAGCACTTAACCAGTCACAAAAAAAACAAAAATTCTTGTTGCACTCTAATCTGTTTTGTATACTATTCTGATGCTAGTGAAACTTTGTAGTATGACACTTTTCGTACCACTGTCTCCTTAAGATGATTCGCTTATGTTTTCCTCTTTTTTAAGTTGCTTTGGATAAAAGCGTCTGCCAAATGAATAAATGTAAATGTAAATGTTTAACATATTCTGTTTCACATCGCCTTGTTATTTCACCTCGTCAAATTGTTATTTGTCTTAAATTTCACCTGTCTCTACTTTTTTGGAGTGTGTTGCAATCAACTGATTTGAAATGACTGTACGAAAAAAAAAAATGAAATTCAAAATGTAAAACATCATATAATGTATTGTTGTAGTGCTCTCAGTATAGCAAATGGTGAATATAATTTACAAATCCCTCATTTTTGTTTTTATTAGCATATTATTATACTGTCCCAATTTTTTTGGAATTGGGGTTGTACATAGACATTATGAAAGCTGTCTATGAAATGACTCATGGATGTAGGGATTATGTACTGAACAAAATAGGTTAAAATTAAAAATATCCTGCGGACACTCAAAAAAATATCTTGTTGCTTGTTCAGTTTACTTAATTAAAATGAAATATAAAGAAACAAAATTCAGGAACATTTTTATGTAGCATTGATAAAACTGGACAGGGGATTTACATTTTCTAGCATGCTTTGCATGGGACTGGATTGTGGAAACAAATGTTGAAATTAAGTTATTTTTATACATTTTTGAGCAAGATGAGAATATGAGGAGATTTGTTAGAGTTTAATGTCCTGTTATTGGTATTTAAAAGAGAGCCCATTATGCTGGAGTTTTGGGGATTGTGGTGAAAATGTAATGGAGAGTGCAACAATTTCACTGGCCTTACTCTTGCTCACCTTGCATATACTAATGATTACTAAAATAAATTAAGTTGGACCAACATAAGAATATATATATTGAATTAAACCTTAGTAAATTAAGTTTGAAGAACTTAATGAAGTGGAGTTAAAAATGCTAAAGTACATTGATTTGACCTACTCTAACTAAATTATGCTGGCTCAATGAAAGACATTAAATTGTAAAAGCGTTCTCAAATTCAATTAAGAAAGGGTAATAACACTTTTTGAGTGTATGCTTCAGCTTTTCCAAAGTAGCCACCCTTTGCCAGATTGCCAGCTCTGCACACTCTTGGCATTCTCGCATCCAATTTCATGTTGTATCCACTTGAGATGCTTTTTTCTAGCAGTCTTGAAGGAGTTCCCATATGCTGGGCACTTGTTGGTTGTTTTTCCTCTCTATGTGGTCCAGCTAATCCCCTTAAGGAAAAAATCTTCTTAATTCTTTAAAGAAATTCATAAATGGACACAGTTTATATTTGTCTACAAAACGAATTTCAATAATTTGAGCCTAAGCCTTTAGATCAAAAGGTTTTTAGGATCACGGGAAACATTAATTCAGTCACGTTTGTCCAAACATTTGACTGGTAGATTATCTGACAGTCTGCTTAAATGAACTGTGTTCAATGAAAGTCTTTTTTTCTATTTCATTCTCTGCAGGAGATGTACTCAAAGGGCCTTATACCCGTTTCAGCAATTAAACAAGTTCGAGCTCTGGGTGAGAATAAATTTGAGGTGGTCACCTCTGTAAGAACCTTTGTCTTTCGGGTGGAGAAAGAAGGTGAGTCTCTCTGCTTTTTTCCCTCTGTCTTAAGTTTCGGTCCACCTCTGTTAATCTCTTTAAAACCAATTTATTGCCTCTCTCACTCTTGATCTTTTATCATCTTTTCATTCTTATTCTTATCCCCTTACCACCTCTGCATAAGATTTCACAAAGGAAAAGTGTAGATTCTGCTCTGACTAGATCATCCACAGCACACCCAATCAAAGAGAGAGAGAAGACAGTCAGACTGAGAGAGATCACAGTAATTTGACACTGAACTTAAACAACCAAGATGCCATTAATGATAGCGTCAAATTTGCATATTATTGTCACAACATTGCATGTGCATTTTATGGTATTGTTTTTTCCCTTAATATTCATAATGAAGCTGCAATCATGTTTGGTTTCAAACAGTCCTTAAGAAGGTTCTTCTTGGAGCCTCTGTATATCTGTAAAACTAAGCATTCCACATAGATTATTTTGCATTATTCATACATGGAAAGACTTAACTGTCTCAAGGCCTTGAGGACTGGCAAGTTTATTTAACTCTTGCTGACTCATAAACATGACAGTGAAAGGGTAGAGATTTGTCATGAGCCAATCAATTACCACATTATTGACATGGTCCATGCTTTCCTTGCTGTAATTGCTGTGGTAAATCTGAGGCTAATGGCACTAGCATAGCGTCCCAGAATATCAGCAAATAATGACCTCATCTGGACCTCCCCACCCAGCTCCTGTGTGATGACCCCTGACCAATCATAAGTGAATTACTCTGAGGAAAGTCAGTTTAGGCTGCATTTAACTGGAATATCCACCATCAGAAGAATTCAGAGAGAAAGAAAGAGAGAGAGTGAGAGCTGGTCAGCTCTGCTCATGCATCTTTAAACAGCTTTATAGAAGTTTGAGAGAGAGTCATCAATTTAAAGGCAAACAGAAGAGAGGAGGAGAGAACGAGTGAGTGAATGAAAGAGCTGGAAGTAGGTGGTGAGGTGGGATGAGCAAAACAGATAAGAATAAGAATTAGTGTTCAAGTGATCGAGCAGGCTGGGAATCATTTAGAGGCACAAGAGTGTGTGTGTAATTGTGTGTGTGTGTGTGTGTGTGTGTGTGTGTGTGTGTAGCGTAAACATTCATGGCTGTGCACTTGTTTTCAGCTAGCCTTCATCTTTGGAGGTCTCCAGGTGAACCCTCAGAGAGAGGGAAAGTATAATATTTTGTGAATAACACTATTTTTGTGGAGAAGTGGAAAGAATACAATTTTCCTGGTTTGTGACTTTCTAGCGAAGCACATAGTGTAGGTGAATTTGTGTCACTTTCAGTAATTGCACACAAAGGAGAAAAGGCATTGAAAGAATTCAGTTGGACAACATCAGATTTAAAGCTGATATGTAATTTTTTTATTCTTTCTTGTATCACAGTTTAATATACAGTCAACTATACTTAAGCTATTTGTAGGTTGATTTATTTTAAAAGTGTTAACAAGCCTAAAAGAAACACTTTGTTTGAGGGGTCCATCCAGCCCGACACAACATCCATTCGCTTGACCATGAACAATGAAAATTCTCTCATAATTTATTCACCCCCATGCCATCCCAGATGTGTATGACTTTCTCCATACTCCATCTAGGTCCATACAATGCAAGTGAATGGTGACCTGAACTTTGAAGCTCCAAAATGTTTGGGGAACCAATCTACAAATCATTCACTTATAGTTGTCTATCCACATTAAGTTTGGACAGCAGAGGGTATTTTAATGTAAAAATAAATCTACACATATTTCCTTTAACAAACTGAACTCGGTTAAGGAGTGGAATGGGATTATATATCTGATAGGTTAACACAAATTTAAGACGTGCCTGAAACTTTCATGCTGATTACAACCACAATTTGAATCTTGTCCAAAAGACACTGTATGGAGAACAACTCCCCTTTAATAAAATTAGATCTCTCTCTCTCTCTCTCTCTCTCTCTCTCTCTCTCTCTCTCTCTCTCTCTCTCAACTTTTCTCTTTCTCTATCTCTGTCTTACCTTCTCTCACTGGATGTGGCAGGTGCTGTAGACCTGCAGAGGATAGGAGTTTCCAGCTGTTAATGTTTTTTGGCTTGTGTGTGTGTGTGAGAATTTGTGCAAGCCCCTGTAGTCCTATTTAAACACCACTACCCGCTCAAACTTTCTTCCTTCCTTCCTTCCTTCCTTCCTCCCTTACACACACACACACACACACACACACACACACACACACACACACACACACACACACACACACACAGCTGGGACAGTGCAATGAGACACTGGGGCTTTTGCATACTTGCTTTGTTTGCAGATTTGGAAGTTTATAAAGTATAACAATAATATTAGCCATTTTTTCCTTCTCTTTTATTCTCATGGCACCATGTCTCTCCACACACGCATACCTGCACATTCGCTAACATACATCAAAAAGGATGCAGCGTACCTCCACTGGCACAAACACTTTTTCTTACCTCCCTCCATCCTTTGTCTTTCCACTAAGGAGAACGTCTGGATTGGCTAGAGGTTCTCCAGTCTGCAATGAGCTCCCAGTCCTCCATTTCCCATCAGCCTCGCAAAAATAACACAAACAAGAGAAGCTACGTCGAGCTGCGTGGCCTCAAAGGAAGAGTGTTCCTCAGCCTCATGGCAACTAACTTCAGGCTCTGCAAAACAGACCAGGTTGCTTTTCATTGTACCTCATTTTATCTATCTGTATGTCTGTATCGATTTATTTATCTTTTGATTTTGGTACAGGAATAGTTCACCCAAAAATTAGAATTCTTTCAACTTTTTCTTTAACCCTCATGCCATTTCAAACTCGAATTACTTACTTTTTTTCTGCGGAACACAAACAAATATATATTGAAGAATGTATGAGGTTTTTTGTCCATAGTACAATGTAGTCCACAACTTTAAGCTCCACAATGGACATAAAGGCAGCATAAATGTAATTTTTACAACTTGAGTAGTTTAATCCATGTAGTCTAATACATACCAAAATGTAAGTCCTTATTCACTATTAATCTTGGCATCTGGCGGGCTTCTTAGTGTGTCCATAAGAGGAGCGCGTACACACACTTCCTCACATTTGACGCATGCACAGATTGCTCTACATGAACCAGACCAGAGTCTATTTAGCAGAGATGGGCCACTTCTATTATATGAATGGGAGAATTTGGAACACCAAACCAAGGAGCTCTAAGCGCCAACGGTCAATGGATGTAGACAGGATGTCCCGCCTTACAGGAAATAAAGCCAATCACCTTTTAGATACAGACATCGCCTGTTAATCAACTCGAGAATGTGCATGCTCTTTAGCTATGCAAACTAGAACTTTTGTGTTTTTAGCATAACATGAGGTAAAGAAGCACAATTTATGATTCCTGTATTGTTACATTTTATTGCTGATTTGAAATATGTTCTTTGATTGTAATCTTGACCAACTGTTTTTGAGATTTTGGCCTTTCCCCATTCAAGTAGATAGGAGCTACACTGTCATGACTGGAAATAGCCTCAAGGAGCATTCCAAAGATGGCCGACAGTGGACTGACTTGCTAGAAAGACTTTGACCAGATGCACGTTAAACCAATAAAGGGTTGAGTTTTTTCTGGATACTTTAAAATGAACTACAGTTGCCAAATGGGTTAATGGAATTAATACAAAGATAATTTTGTATTAATTGTATTAATAAAAAAAATTAATACCTAATAATTAATACAAAGAGGGTTGCAAATATCAGAAATATCCACTGATAGACAGTCGCTAACGTTAATGAATTAATTGAATACAATAGTCTTACTGTTTTACTTACAGACTAAAAGCTGTTTATTTGTGCCCGGCATAGATTTCCAGATGTTATAAACAGATTACAATTTACAGGCTTAATTTTCACGTTTCTTTCATTAAACATTAACAGAATATGAGAAAACGATACACGTGATTACTTAAAGCAAATACTCCCATTAAAAACAAGCCCTAAAACATTGTGATATGATGTGTAAATTCAGACTTAGTAAGGTAAGTAAGGACTTAAATCTTGATCTGTTTCTCACCCAAATTCGATTGTAACTCTTCAGAAGACATGGATTAAACCACTTGATTATGGATTACTTTTATGCTGCCTTTATGTCCTTTTTGGAGCTTGAAAGTTTTGAACCCCATTGGCTTACACTGTATGTTCAAAAACACCTCATACAGTCTTCAAAAAAAATTATTTCTTTGTGTTCCGCAGAAGAAAGCAAATCATAAAAGTTTTGGATGGATGAGGGGTGAGGAAATGTTGAGAGAATTAAAATTTTTGGGTGCTATCTTTTAATAGGAACAGGAACATGTGAGGTGGGACAGGACTGTTGCAAGCTGAATTGGAACTGGCACTAGCCACATGAGTACCAAAGCATGTGCATTTTATAATAATGTTTTATATTAAAAAAATGATTTCGGTCTGCCCATGCCAGGTTTTTTTATTGGTGGATATAGTTAGACAGCCGAAAGTGAACCGTTTTTCTCATGGAAAAAAGTGTTCTTATCCACTCCCTCCCATAAGCAGCCCATATGCTGAGAATGTAGTTATTACAATGCACACACAAACCATGACACCTCACATGCATATGCATTTGATCTATACCCAATCGGTCTCAGTTTTAAATTAGATTAAGCTGAGAATGTTATTCAGTGTGAATAGTTGACGCACACACTCACACACACTTTATCATCTCTGTTTGTCTTTCATTATTTTCCTTATTAGCATGAGCAAACATCTTTGTCTTCATTCTGCAAGGGAATTGTTTTTCGTCAGCCGATTTAGTATGTAAGAGAGAGAGAAAAAGAAAGAGACCAGTGAAAATGGAAATTGATTGTATTGTTTTAACGTTAAATCCTCTCTGTGGTTAAATCACTCCGACAAGTGCTGAGAGAAATGAGAGGGATTGAAGGAAAAAGAGAAGGAATGCAGGGAAAAAGAGAAATTGAAGGAAAGAGTGAGTGAAAATAAGGAGGAACTGGGCAGAGAGACAAGTGTGGCAGGATAGCAGAGGGAGGTGAAGACAGCAGTGACTTTTGAGGGATGAAGAAAACACAAAGGAGCATGAAGATGGAGAGAAGGAGATGGAGAGTGAAAGAGAGAGGAAAAGGTGTGGTTGTGGGTAACTCGGTTCATGTTCAGTGAAGTGGAGTATTTAATTTAACAAGATGAACGAGCTGCCCAGGACGCTGTTTTTTCCCCTGTTTCTTTCCTGGAGAGGATAAAGTGTACTGCCCTTCTATCCTCTGAGGTCAGGGCATAATGTTTCCTCAAGGTAATGAAAGTCAACCTAACAGGCCAGTGACGTGACACCTCTACAATTTAGTACTACATCGATTTTTTATTTCCTAACTTAAACTACTTGCTCCAAAACAAAGAACACAAGTAGCCCAAACACAAGGGTACTGTAATGCCATTTTTACAATGTCTCTGAAGGTTAACTTTTAAAGTCCACAGGACAATTAGAAGATGTCAGGAGAAATTCTAGTATTTCAGTCAATGGCCCCTTATTGTTTATTATTTAATGTAAATGTATATAATTTTTTCTCTATTTTCACTGCCCTTTTTTTAATAGAATGTCATGGAAACATAATAGTGGATTTTTCTTTTGCCGTTTGAGAAAACGGGAACATAAAAATTATATATATATATATATATATATATATATATATATGTAAACAGAAGCTAAAGTTAATTGTGTAAGTGCAGTCATACAAAAGCAGCATAGTGTAAACAATCAAAAATTATTGATGACATAATCATATTCTAAATGGTCTTTTCCTGCTTTAAGTTACAAAAGCAGTATCTCCTTATAAACAGCCATAACATAAACTTGTAACAATATGTTATAAGTCAAAGTTATACAATGGAATTTATTTATCAAGTAAGTCTCCAAATAAGATTCTGATTATGACAACAAGTTACTCGCCCATTCCACCTGCTTCTCACTGATTGCACTCCCTACTTATTCCTTCTGTTTTTCCTCTTTCTTTGACAGTTATTGTTTGCTGTCAAGTGTTAACCGTGCTCTCTTGCTTAGCTTGGAGATTGCACGTGTGTCTGTTTGTTGCCTGTCTCTAGAGGTGTGATTACCTTCCTGTTCGTGTTACCTTTGCCTGTATTGTTGCCCAGTTCCCTTGGAGGAGGATTCCTTAATCTCTGCCTCTATGTGTTGGGGGAGAAACTCACCAGGGCTTTGCTTTGCACCGCACCAGCTTCAACTGACTCTCTTGGGATTGCTCCTGACTTCCACAACGCACACACTCATCATACTAACACACTCTTTCATTAGCCCGCTGAGCTGCTATAGCTTTTGACTCTGCTCATCACTTCAGCCGGCGCCGGGTGTGCCTCATTGACTGTTTCCCTATGCATTTGGTTCCCTTTGCCTCCCCTCACCCTCTGACATAGGTAAGTATTATAATGTATTTTAAATGAGGTTACAATTATTAATGTTTAATATTATAACATATTATAAGGTGTATAATTAGACATTACAAAAGCATTATAATGACTTTACAATGCATTATAAATATGGGCTTCATAGAAATATTTACCCATTTTACTTTTTGTGATTTCCCTGGAACTCAAGAATTAGCCACGGATGAGCGATACAAAAGTGCAAATTTTAGAGCTTTGTGCAGCTCTGGTGCTCTGTACTGCAAAGAACATTGCCACTTTTGGCAAAATACTATTTGTGACCATATCAGAAGTTACACCTCTGGTGGGGAAATCCAATGCAACTCCTGTAACACTGCAAAAAATCTATTTGATCTGAAAAACATTTTGGAACCAATGTACAATATATTTACTTTATGTTTCCAAAAACTTTTTGGGGTCTTTCAGAATTTTATTTTTCAGAAATGTGAAATGCAGACTTTATCAAAAGACAAGCCTTACTTTGAAAACTGCACCCTATTAAACTCTATCTGTCCAAATACTGTCTTGAAGGACGATGTAGTAGCCCTCTGGCTTTTGTTGTCTCCTTTTCTCTCCTCTATCCTTCCCTCTCAGAAACATCCCTCGTTCCTCTGAGAGGTTTTCATTTGCGGTCGCCCTTGAGGTAATTGGTAAAGTTTGGGAGAAAAGTTGGCTGTGTATTTCTTGGTTTTCTTGTGTGAAATAAACTTTGTCATTAATTCACTCTGATCAATGGATCAGCAGGTATTCACCCTCCATTGAGTTCACTGTCTATTCTATTTGACCTTTTTCACATACCAGTTTCCTTGCATTTTGAGTTCATTGTAAGTTTTTGATTCACTTGATTCACTCCAGCTATAATGTTCTAAATAGACACCCAGAATATCTGAAACTAAATTTTTGTGACTGTTCACATGGCTGTGACTAATAAGCTTCATTCCAATGGGTTCGGGCTTCTTTATTTTACTTACTGATTTTGTTTTTTACAGAAATGAACATGAAGAAATTAGTCTGCCCTAGAAAGGGCTTATTCTTATATTTATGTTGATTCTTCACAGGACTTTAATGCTGGACTGGCCATTGCTGTGGTGGACCTGACTGCTACATGTGTAAAACAGTTTGAGAAGAAGGGCTTTGAGATCACTACACCTTTCAAATCCTTCTGGTGAGCTGCCACAATGTAACATATATATTTGCATGAGGTCAAAATATAATAATAAAAAAAGAATAGCATAAATAGCTCATGAAATCCTGTTTAAAAACATTTAATTATCTTCGAGCAGTGCTAAGCTTCTTACCTGGACATATTTAATATCACTTTTATTTACTTAAATGTCTCCAGAAATGTCATTGGATTATGAGAGAGGTTGCTCTAAGTTTCAAATAAAGACTCTGATTTCATAAATATTCAGCTTTTTCATATTTGATATACTTTCATAATTTGCAGAATGGTAAATTAACTGCTGTAGAAGTGACCCTTCATACATGCCTTGGGTTGGCTTGCATTGCTAATTGCATACGGCTGTGAGAAAGAAAGAAGTGTGGATTTTACCTGCTTTACCACATAAAATCAACTGCAACTGCATTCTATTCAAGTGCAATGTAACCTGATCAAAGTATATTTCAGAGAACCTAGAAGAAGATTTGTTGAAGCTCATAAATCAGGAAATAGTTACAAAAGCATTTCTTAGTCCCCCATAGCCCAAAGTTAGTCGGCTTACTCCAGAAGAAATTCAACACCATTTCTACTTTCCCTTCGAGTTGGCGTCCTACAAATCGCAGAGTAGGAACATGACAAATAGTCCTTAAACAGCTTACAAAGAACCTTACTATGATGGCTAATATTACTGCTGTGTTCACAAGTCACTAGACAAGAAAAACAAGAGGGGGTGTTCATGTAAGTTTTCCAGACAGGAATCTACTGCAATTTCAAAATGTGCCACTAGGAGTAAAATATTACATTTTCACCCAAAAATATTGCTCTAATGTTAAAGGTGTCATATATTGGCTAATCAAATTTCCCTCAATCGTTTGAGATGCAAAAATGACTCTTTCTGTACCTCTGCAACTTTCTTACATAATACAGGTACTATATTCCTAAACTTCAGAAGGCTAAATGTAATGTGTGGGAAAGTTTGCAAAACCTTGTGCTGTTCCTTGCTGTGTGTATGTTGCTCTGCATATCCTTCTGCAGGATTCCAAGTTTGGGAAAGAGCGGCTGGAGTTTATTTTAACAAGGTCCCTGATCAATTCATTCCAGTCTTAACAGTTTGTGCAGTGTATTTCAGCACATTTGTGTTGTTAACCTGTCACAATGTAATGCAAGCTGTGCAAAGAGTCTGTTATTGAAAGATAGGAGAGTTAAAAACCTGAGTTATATTCGACCTGACTGCAAACCAGCATCCTGTGCCAGAGAAAATGCTGAAAAGCTGTTGCTTATTTCATATGCGAAGGCAGCGTTTCTCGAATTTGCAACAGTACTGTTTAGTTTTAAGGGTCAGAAAGAGAAATATGACCTTAAAATTATAAATAGACTTCAGAGAAAAATATTATATTACAATAAAAACTACTAAATCAATGCTGAAGTGTGTATATTGTGTGCCTGCATTGCTTTTTCAGTATCTGGAACTTTGTTTGCAGTTGACCAATGAATTCCAAGTGAATTCATGAACATCTGTAACCCGCACAAGAAGAGACAGTCACAATGTAAGTCAAAAACTGCGTTTTATTGCAGGCAGGCAAAAGTACAGAAAAAGGGCAAATCCAGTGAAGAGTAGTCAAAGGGAGCGTGAGGTCGAAAGCCGGGGAATCAAGAGGAAAATGACGAGACTAGTGGGAGCAAAAGACAGGGGAACAAGGGGAGCTGGCAAGCTAAGAGGTGAACGAGAGGAGGTCAAAACTAGATGAGACTAGCGGGGGGCAAAGACACGGGAAACTAAATACAATAACCAACATCCGTGAGACGAAAGGGTAGTGATATATATAGGGGCAAGTGCAGGTGTAAACCACGACAGGTGATGAGACGAGTGCAGGTGAAACTAATGTGCAGGAGTGCAGATGATGCGAGTGCAGGTGGTCATAATGTTCTGGGGGATTGGAAACGCGTGAGAAACTCCAGGAAGGGAGATTGCCTACGAGCATGTGAGCGAGTAGGAGCAAAGTGGGCGTGAGGGCTCGAGCGAGCAAAAAGAGCGTGCGAGCTCGAGGGGGCGGAACGAGCGTGGGAGCTCGAGGGGGCGGAACGAGCTTGGAAGCTCGAGGGGGCGGAGCGAGGGAGTGGGGTTCGTGACAGTACTCACCCCTCTAAAACGGACGGCTCCTGACGGCCGCGCTCGGTTGCGAGGAAGTGGTGCTGGACGAACCCAACAAACAAAAAACCCTGAACAGACAACCCACAAAACACACAAACAAAATTGAGGGCAGTCCAAGGGGCACAGAGGGAAATGAGACAGTCCATGGGGTCAGTGGGCAGTATCAAGGCAAGGTCTGGGGGAACATAGCGGACAGGCGGGTGGTCGGGAGATCTAGGGGGCAGCCGTAGGGCAGAGACAGGGTCAGGGGTCTGGAAGGCGACTGGAGGACAGGGACTGGGTCCGGGGGTCTGGAAGGTGACCACCGGACAGGAATAGGGTCTGGAGGCCAGGGAAGAGGCCACAGGACAGGGAGAGGGTCAGGAAGTCCGGGCTGAGCCGTGAAAGGCGGTGCCGTCAGAGGCGGCACTGTAGGCGGCTCTGGAGGTGGGGTTCTGGAAGGCTCTGGAGGTGGAGCCGAAGGAGGCTTTAGGGGCGAAGGCCTGAAAGGCTCTGGAGGTGGAGCCGACGGAGGCTTTAGGGGGGAAGGCCTGGAAGGCTCAGGAGGTGGAGCCAATGTAGGTGGCGCCGTGGGAGGTCCCCGAGGCGACGACCTGGCAGGCTCTGTAGTCTCGGGGGGTAGAGCCGTAGGAGGCCCGAGAGGCGGAGCCATAGAAAGCTCTGGAGTCTTTGGGAGCAGAGCCGTGAGGGGCTCGGGAGGTGGAGCCGTGGGAGGCTCGGGAGGCGGAGCCGTAGGAGGCTCGAGAGGCGGAGCCCTAGGAAGCTCTGGAGCCTCTGGGAGTAGAGCCGTGAGAGGCTCGGGGAAAAAGGTTGTGGAAGACTCGAGAGGCTCTAGAGGTGGGGCCCTGGAAGACTCGAGAGACGAAGCCCTGAGAGGCTTGGAAGGGGGTGGAGCCCTGAAAGACTCGAGAGAAGAAGCCCTGAGAGGCTTGAGGGGAGGAGGAGCCCTGAGAGACTCGAGAGGGGAAGCCCTGAGAGGCTTGAGAGGGGGAGGAGCCCTGAGAGACTCGAGAGGCGAAGCCGTGAGAGGCTTGAGGGGTGGAGCCATGAAAGACTCAAGGGACGGAGCCCTGAGAGGCTCGAGGGGAGGAGGAGCCCTGAGAGACTCGAGAGGCGAAGCCGTGAGAGGCTTAAGGGGTGGAGCCATGAAAGACTCGAGGGATGGAGCCCTGAGAGGCTCGAGGGGTGGAGCCATGAAAGACTCGAGGGACGGAGCCCTGAGAGGCTAGAGGGGAGGAGCCCTGAGAGACTCGAGAGGAGAAGCTCTGAGAGGCTTGGGAGGGGGAGCCCTGAAAGACTCGAGAGGAGAAGCCCTGAGAGGCTTGGGAGGGGGAGCCCTGAAAGACTCGAGAGGAGAAGCCCTGAGAGGCTCGAGAGGAGGAGCCCTGGGAGGCTTGGGAGGAGGAGCCTTGGAAGGCTCGAGAGACTTGAAAGGCAGAACCCTGGGGGGCTTGGGAGGTAGAGCTCTGGGAGGCTCGAGAGGAGGAGCCTTAGGAGGCTCGAGAGGAAGAGCCCTGGGAGGCTTGAGAGGAGCCCTGGGAGACTCGAGAGGCGGAGGCCGCGAGGGCTCTGAGGGGCGAACAGAGGCTGGCAGAGCCGTGGAAGACTCTGAGAGCAGGGCAGAGGCTGGCAGAGCCGTGGAAGACTCTGGGGGCGGAGCAGAACCCGGCAGAGCCGTGGAAGACTCTGGGGGCGGAGCAGAACCCGGCAGAGCCGTGGAAGACCCTGGGGGCGGAGCAGAACCCGGCAGAGCCGTGGAAGACTCTGGGGGCGGAGCAGAACCCGGCAGAGCCGTGGAAGACTCTGGGGCGGAGCAGAACCCGGCAGAGCCGTGGAAGACCCTGGGGGCGGAGCAGAACCCGGCAGAGCCGTGGAAGACCCTGGGGGCGGAGCAGAACCCGGCAGAGCCGTGGAAGACTCTGAGGGCGGAGCAGAGGTCGGTAGAGCTGTGGAAGACTCTGAGGGAACCTCTGCGGTCTTGAGCACAAAACGAGACTGGGGAGAAGGGGTCCTCTTCCTTCTCTTGCGTCCTCGGCCAACAGGGGACATGGCCATGGGGACGGTCGAGGCTACAGGCGCTGGCTCGCCGACTGTGGCGGGCATGGGCGCTGGCTCGTTGGCCGTGGCGGGCATGGGCGCTGGCTCATTGGCCGTGGCGGGCATGGGCGCTGACTCTCTGGCCGTGGCGGGCATGGGCGTTGACTCGCTGGCCGTGCCAGGCTTCGAGACTGGGGCCGTGACAGGCTTCGGGACTGGGGCCGTGACAGGCCTCGGGACTGGGGCCATGTCAGGCTTCAGGACTAGGGCCGTGACAGGCCTCGGGACTGGGGCCGTGACAGGCCTCGGGACTGGGGCCGTGACAGGCCTCGGGACTGGGGCCGTGACAGGCCTCGGGACTGGGGCCGTGTCAGGCCTCGGGACTGGGGCCGTGTCAGGCTTCAAGACGGGGGCCGTGGTAGGCTTCAAGACGGGGGCCGTGGTAGGCTTCACGACGGGGGCCGTGGTATGGAATGCTGGTTCAGTTTCTGCCTCCCCCACAGTAAACGAGGAACCAGCGTACAGTAGGGCGAGGTCAATAAACTGAGCCAGGTTGAGAGAGCAGCGACCACCAGGCATGAATGATGAGGCTGGCTCATTCAGTCCAAATTGAAAAATGTCTTTCAGAGCCACCTCATCAAAATTCACCTGGTTGGCCAGGGCACAAAATCAACCACATAAGCCTCCAAGGGTTGACTCACCTGACGCAAAACCAAGAGTTGGGCCGCTGGGTCCATAATGTTAAGGGCACGGTTAAAAGTTCTACAACCGCTGCCCTGCATAAACAACCCTTGGCAAGCGCCCGAAGAGCCATCAAACCTCTCAGGGGGTTGAAGGCTTACGGCGCTCAGAAATGCACTGGAGGCATAAACGGGCTCAGGGGCAGACACAGGTGAAACAGGGTGACATAAATCAGACAAGGGACATACCTGCTGCCCCTGGGCCGCGAGCGCTTGGTCCTGCCTCCAAACTGTAGCTCCTCGCGCCGAATGTGACGTGCACCTCCGCTCTAGTGAGCTGCGCGAATCCTCAGCATTGTGACTGTCTTCGGTAACGGTTGGTTATTTTGTAACCCGCACAAGAAGAGACAGTCACAATGTAAGTCAAAAACTGCGTTTTATTGCAGGCAGGCAAAAGTACAGAAAAAGGGCAAATCCAGTGAAGAGTAGTCAAAGGAGGTCGAAAGCCGGGGAATCAAGAGGAAAATGACGAGATTAGTGGGAGCAAAAGACGGGAACAAGGGGAGCTGGCAAGCTAAGAGGTGAACGAGAGGAGGTCAAAACTAGATGAGACTAGCAGGGGGCAAAGACACGGGAAACTAAATACAATAACCAACAACCGTGAGACGAAAGGGTAGTGATATATATAGGGGCAAGTGCAGGTGTAAACCATGACAGGTGATGAGACGAGTGCAGGTGAAACTAATGTGCAGGAGTGCAGATGACGCGAGTGCAGGTGGTCATAATGTTCTGGGGGATTGGAAACGCGTGAGAAACTCCAGGAATGGAGATTGCCTACGAGCATGTGAGCGAGTAGGAGCAAAGTGGGCGTGAGGGCTCGAGCGAGCAAAAAGAGCGTGCGAGCTCGAGGGGGCGGAACGAGCGTGGGAGCTCGAGGGGGCGGAACGAGCGTGGAAGCTCGAGGGGGCGGAGCGAGGGAGTGGGGTGGGAGGGAGTGACAGCAGAATGCCTGAATCTTGAGAAAGTATGCAACATGACAGTCAACTAAATAGTGACTTGAACAAAATAAATTCCTTAGAGATTCCTGACCATAGAGTTTCCATTGACATTCTGAAGTGCAATTTGAAGCAAGCTACTCCAGCAAGAATAGCTTGTACTGTTGGTGCTTGTAAGCGTTCTTAATTGACTGCTGTCTCCAACTTTATCAGCCGATGGATCATGTGAACTGGTGCATCGCATCACTGTGCATTTCCATAAACTGCTCAACTTGAATGCATTACCAACAGTCGCTGTTGCTCATGTCACCTAAAATGCCCAACTCTCATTCAAAATGAATGACTTCTGGTCGTTTTTCTGCTGCAAAATGCTATTAGTGTGATCGCCTCTTTAGAGCAGCAACGACAAAAAGGGTTTAGTTTGGGTAATTTCAGGGGTGGAAAGAGTACTGAAAAATAATACTCAAGTAAAAGTACTGATACATCTAAAAAAAATTTTTGTATGATTAGAGTAAAAGTACCTGTCCTAAAATCTACTCAAGTATGAGTAAAAGAGTAGCTCATTTGAAAGAACTCATGAGTAGTGAGTATTGAGTACAGATTGCGAAAACTATGCTCCTTTATAATAAAAACTCTTCTATGGCTGTATGCCAGAAAGAATAAAAAATATAGGTATTTTATAGGTGTTTGTGATTGACAACTTTAGAAATACATCACTGATACTCTAAACACTACATGAATCTGGGTTTAATAAATAAATAAAAGGGCGACATGATTACAGAAATGAAAAGATGAAAGTTATTTTCAATTTCATAATGTATGAAACAATTACATTAAAATCAGTTTATGTGTAGGGTCTAAATTTTCCTCAATGCCGACAAGAGTTACTGTTGTGCATAAAACATGTTCAAAACAATGCAAGGAATGCAAAATGAATAAATAAATAAATTATGAAAAACCACTACAAAAGCAGGGTCACTTGGTGCATTATGTCCCACACAATAGAGGGGGTAGAGCAGTGGTTTGGTACAGGGGCCACATCAGGCTTCAAAGGAATAATTCACACAAAAATTTAACTTTCACTCATCCTTATGCCATTGCGGATGACTATGACTTTCTTTACTTTCTTTCTTCTGCAGAACACAAATGAAGATTTTTAGAAGAATATCTCAGCTCTTTTGGTCCATACAGTAAAAGTGAATGGGTGCCAAAATTTGGACGCTCCAAAAATCACATAAGTCAGCATAAAAGTAGTCTAATCCATGTGACTCCAGTGGTTAAATCCATGTGTTCAGAAGAGATATGATTGGTTGGGTGAGGAAACCCAAGTGTGAGTAAATGTTTACTAAACATTCTCCTCCCTGCTCAGTCAGTGACAACTTTAACTTTCACTTTCTTCTTTTGTTTTTGGTGATTCACATTCTTCATGCATATCGCCATCTACTGGGTTGGGTGAATAATATATATATATATATATATATATATATATATATATATATATATATATATATATATATATATATATATATATATATTTATATTTACTTAAATATCCACACCTATCATATCACTTCTGAAGACATGGATTTAACCATTGGAGTCATATGGATTTCATTTATGCTGCATTTATGTGCTTTTTTTGCACATTGTCCTCCTTTTGAGATACAATGTTCCACATTGATTTAGTTCTTGTATCTTTTAAGCCCAGAAATAGTTGTGTTCTCATTCTAATGCATGATGCACAATTTTGTGAAGATTGTGACTGGTGGAATATTCTGCTCCACAAATGTTGATACTTTTCTATCAGGCATTAGAAGAAACATGATAAAGGCTAAGCATAATTATAAAATATTTTAACATCTCTACTTTCCTGGTAATTTATTATGCAAATTAACACTCTACATTAGTGGTCAGAAACAGAGAGTGGTTTTCTCATTTCCTTGTTATTGTTGTTTGATTAATAGCCTTTATATGAGATAGCCTACTAGATAGTACTCAATTCGGTTACATGTACACATCAAGTCCAACATTTTGATGCAAATACGGTTTTTGTTCCACTGTTTACACTCACTGTAGATGAAACCAACTGTGTTTACATTGAATCCTCATCAAGACGGGCATTGGCAGAATCATGTAGTGTATTTGATCATTTAGGCGCGAATATCGCTCAAACATTAGCCGCCTGTCAATCAAACAGCACGCAGCTAAAGACGTCAGGAAATAAAAAGTCAACCTTCAATAGTCAAAATTGTATCTAGATCAACCAACCAGTAGTTGTCTTGTTATCGCGATCGATGTAATGAACACCCCTGTTCCAGATGTAGAACATTGGCTAAATATAGAAAATTACTCAAAAACTTATCATCGATATTGCGAACATCTATCTTTTTTTATCTTTCAGATACATTCAGAACATCAAGATTGTTTTATCGCCTAGCCCTATTAATAACATTGCCTTAATCTCTCACATCAACCCAATAATCTCAGTGATAGATATATAACAGGCTACGTTATAGCCACACAGAATCTAGTAATCAGAAATATGAAACGTTCCTCGATATGTTTCTTCAAATTAGAGGCAGGATTAATGCTGATATCTGGCTCGAGCAAGTTAAACTGACATGACACAATCATGCAATTGGCCTTTTTCACTGCAAAATGCCCTTTTAGGTGTTGAACTTTGCTTGAGGCACCCTCCACAGTTTGCACCATATCTACAGCTGCTTTTCAAGTGTGTGATTTATTTGATGGGGTCACGAGACTTCAGGACGGGGAAGTAGCGAACACAGACAGTGGGAAATAATTGTGCATTAAAAGTACAGTTACAGCACTTAAAATGAACTCAAGTAAAAGTAAAGGAAAAAGATTTGAATAAACTTTTTAAAACAGGACAATTCCTGGGAAAAACTACTTAAGTACATTAATGTGAGTATTTGTAATTTGTTACTTTACTCCCCTGGTGATTATCAATGAAAATGGTGCCACAATTACAAAATATAAAGGTTCACAATATTTTTTGTTTTGTTTAAATAAGACTTAATTCATAATAATGGCTTGATGAATGTCACATCACATTTTAGGGGCCTAGAAAGTGGATTCATGAACTTTTTCTCACAATTGTATGTGGAAGGTGCTTGAACTGATCTTGTGTCTTTTAAGTTTAGCAGTGCACAGTGGGTTAGTGGAAATGTTTCTAATTACTAGTGTATGTCCTAAAAAATGTTTGTTCACTAACTAGTTTGTAAAATTTCTGCAAGAGGGGTGTGACATTATCTTGATTCATAGAGATAAGAGATTCCTCTTAGTACAATATGTGTTCTATTGATGCACAAGCAAAATAAAAGTTTAAAACCAAAAAATATTAAAATCTTTATTTTATTTTTTTCCTGCGTATAATTAAATTGAGTGCTTGCTCAGCTGGACAGTGTGAGGTTTATTAAATGTACAAGAAACTCACTCCATTACTGCCTTTTGTGTCTTTTTCATAGTTTGTTGCCTTCTGTGATTTTTTTCTTCTTCTAACATCTACTCTCTCATTATGACTGTCCTGCTTCTCTGATAACATCCATCTGAAGCACACTCATTATTGATCTGTTTTTCAAACTCCCTCTTTCTTTTTTTCTTTATAAATATCAACTCTGTTATAACAGCTGTACAGTAGCAGCGTCGCTTGCCTGCGACCTCACACTAGCTGATGTTTCAAACAAAGCAGCCATTTGCTGATGTCTAATCGATGAGATGTTTTCGTGTTTGTTTTTTAATGATCCTTTTATGGCTGATCGGTTCCCCAGCTAAAAAAAACCCCACAACAATAACAGAAACAACAAACAATAAAAAGCTATCATTCTCTTTCTTTGACTGGGGTGCACTGGTAAAGATTTTTTCCTCTTTATCTCCTAGCTTTGTTATTGTGGACAGGACAGCATATTGATCTGTTTGTAGTTGCATTCTAAATGCTGAACGATGTTGGGCTGGCAGACTATTTAATATTAGTTTTTGCCAAAATAATTGGAATTTTTGGAAGAAATTACTGATCAAGCTCTCTGTGCTAATTTAGAATAATTGTCACAGAGGGGTCATAATGGAAATGGGAAGCAGATTCTGAGCTCTTACTGGTTTTTATATTTAGACCATACAGTTTCTCATCACTGCCAATCATAGTGCAATAATGAAAATTAAAAAAGTGGTGTTCACTATTTTTATTGGTCTGCTGACCTGAGCCCAGTGGGACCCAATAACCTGTTGGAATTCAGGCCTGGTCCGACTCATTTTTTTATTTATATCTTTTTGCATTGATTTCAGATTTGTAATTATTGGGGAAAAAAAGAAAATTATTTTAAATACATAATGTTTTTTTATTTTATAATTGCAACACATTTTGGTTCTGACACCAAACGAAATGTTTTTAAAAGGGTTCACATATTAAATTGTATTATATGGGCCCTATTGTTTTGGAAAATAGCAGCAAATTAATCCACTGAGGTATCTTTATGTTCTTGCATTTTTAAAGGAATAGTTCACCCAAAAATGTAAATTCTCTCATTTACTCACCCTAATGCCATCCCAGGTGTGTATGCCTTTCTTTTTCTGCTGAACACAAATTCATATTTTTAGAAGAATATCTCAGCTCTTTTGGTCCATTTAATGTAAGTGAATGGTGGCCAGAATTTAAAAACTTCAAAAAGCAAATAAAGGCAACATAAAACTAATCCATAAGACTCCAGTGGTTAATTCCATGTCTTCTGAAGCAATATGATTGGTGTGGGTGCAAAATAGATCAATATTTTAGTTATTTTCTCCTCCCTGCCCAGCAGGTGGCAATATGCACAAAGAATGCAAATGAAAAAAAAGACAAAGAAGAATGTGAAAGTGGAGATTTATAGTAAAAAACAACTTAAATATGTATCTGTTTCTCACTCAAACCTATCATATCGCTTCTGAAGACATACATTTAACCACTGGAGTTGTATGGATTACTTTTCTGCTGTATTTATGTGCTTTTTGAACCTTCAAAATTCTGGCCACCATTCACTTGTGGATCTACACTCACCTAAAGGATTATTAGGAACACCTGTTCAATTTCTCATTAATGCAATTATCTAACCAACCAATCACATGGCAGTTGCTTCAATGCATTTAGGGTTGTGGTCCTGGTCAAGACAATCGCCTGAACTCCAAACTGAATGTCAGAATGGGAAAGAAAGGTGATTTAAGCAATTTTGAGCGTGGCATGGTTGTTGGTGCCAGACGGGCCGGTCTGAGTATTTCACAATCTGCTCAGTTACTGGGATTTTCACGCACAACCATTTCTAGGGTTTACAAAGAATGGTGTGAAAAGGAAAAACATCCAGTATGCGGCAGTCCTGTGGGCTGAAAATGCCTTGTTGATGCTAGAGGTCAGAGGAGAATGGGCCGACTGATTCAAGCTGATAGAAGAGCAACTTTGCCTGAAATAACCGCTCGTTACAACCGAGGTATGCAGCAAAGCATTTGTGAAGCCACAACACGCACAACCTTGAGGCGGATGGGCTACAACAGCAGAAGACCCCACCGGTACCACTCATCTCCACTACAAAGAGGAAAAAGAGGCTACAATTTGCAAGAGCTCACCAAAATTGGACAGTTGAAGACTGGAAAAATGTTGCCTGGTCTGATGAGTCTCGATTTCTGTTGAGACATTCAGATGGTAGAGTCAGAATTTGACGTAAACAGAATGAGAACATGGATCCATCATGCCTTGTTACCACTGTGCAGGCTGGTGGTGGTGGTGTAATGGTGTGGGGATGTTTTCTTGGCACACTTTAGGCCCCTTAGTGCCAATTGGGCATCGTTAAATGCCACGGCCTACCTGAGCATTGTTTCTGACCATGTCCATCCCTTTATGGCCACCATGTACCCATCCTCTGATGGCTACTTCCAGCAGGACAATGCACCATGTCACAAAGCTCGAATAATTTCAAATTGGTTTCTTTAACATGACAATGAGTTCACTGTACTAAAATGGTCCCCACAGTCACCAGATCTCAACCCAATAGAGCATCTTTGGGATGTGGTGGAACGGGAGCTTCGTGCCCTGGATGTGCATCCCACAAATCTCCATCAACTGCAAGATGCTATCCTATCAATATGGGCCAACATTTCTAAAGAATGCTTTCAGCACCTTGTTGAATCAATGCCACGTAGAATTAAGGCAGTTCTGAAGGCGAAAGGGGGTCAAACACAGTATTAGTATGGTGTTCCTAATAATCCTTTAGGTGAGTGTACATGGACCTACAGAGCTGAATTTTTTATTTTTATTTTTTGGTGAACTATACCTTTAAGGGTTAAAACAAATAGAAGTAGATTTTTTTCACAGCTTCATTATGTCTCTTGGATGCACACATACTATAGATACACTGTACATATACTGTATGTACCCTAATTACTTTGTGTGTAAACAGGCTATTAAAGTGTAATAAGAATGTAAAGTAATGGATCTGTGCCATTTGTGTCAGTTTCACAGCGGAGTCAGAGCGTGAGAGAGATGAATGGATGGAGGCAGTTCAGGAGGCCATTGTCGAGGTGTTGTCCAATTACGAGGTGCTGGAGAAGGTTTGGTTTAACAAGTCCAATAGGAAGTGCGCTGACTGTCAGGCTCCTGAACCGGAATGGGCATCAATTAACCTTGGTGTGGTCATCTGCAAAAATTGTTCAGGTGAGAAGTAATTCTGACCATACACAATGATCATACAAAGAGCAAACTTAGAATTGAACGTGGACACACATCGCAGAAAATGACAAAACAGCCACGCCAATACATTTAAATTTGTCCCTATTTTATATTTGTATAGCTAAGTTATAGTTTGAGCAATATACAGACAGTTGAGTGCATAAGTTTGCATCCCTTTTTGTCTTATTAGTATACACACCCCTTTCAGAATACATACATAAGAGATAAAAGATCATACTTTATTTATTTAATACGACCATTCAGAAGCTACGTATCAGATATTTACATACAGTATGTACCACAAGATAAAATAATACCAATTTACACAAATCATCCTCTTTAAATGTTTGAATAAATGAATGAACATTCATATAGCGCTTTCTGACATTACACTCAAAGCGCTTTACATAGTGAAAAGGGGTTCATCTCAACCACCACCAGTGTGCAGAATTCACCTGGATGATGCAACGGCAGCCATAGTGCACCTGTACACTCACTACACACCACCTATTGGTAAAGAGGAGGTAGTAGAGTGATAGAGCTAATTCATGGATTTGGTTGAAATAAACTTGGTTCATAATATACTGTGTTGCCTTGAGTATCAATGAATGTTTGCACCTTTTGGAATAGTACATGAGTCCCTCAAATGTTCTAAGTTAAAAGCTGGATATCAACATCATAAAGCGCTGTTGAGAAGAACTCAAATTTGCTGAAGATGCTAGGAAACCAAATCATTTGCAGTACCTGGAGAATTTTTCTTAAGAACAGTGAGCAGCTTCACTGCTCAGGACAAATCATGGACTCATGCACAACTTTCACAAAACATACAGTCAGTTATAGATCATTGAGGAGGCAACATACCATATTAAGAAACAGTGGATGTAAACTATTGAATTTGTGTAAATTATTTTGTCTTGAGGAATATTTGTAAATATCTGTGATGTCAAGTAGCTTCATCAGGGGCAGTACTAAATAAAAAATGTTATGATCCCTCTTAAGTTTTTTAAATGCTAAAGATCTTGCAGAATCTACAAGGGAGATGAACACTTATCTGTATATGTGAAGTATTTGAAAGATCCTTAGCCGTTTCTTACTCTACTACCCCATTTCTCCTTTCTTCCACTCAGTTTTCTCCAATATAATTGCCTTTCCTTAGATCATTCTGACCACTCTCCAACCCCACAAATGATCTCATTATTTCAGTTATGTGGCCATTTAATATTACATTAGGTCATGATACAGGAGGAAACATTGGCTGAACTTGTGCGAATGGGTGCTGAAGCCATCGAGTGGGAGACATTTTCATGAAATGTGCACCGCAGCCTTCATGGAATCTGTGGCACAGACACTTTAATTAGCTGTGCTTCTGTCTCTAACAATTAGGAGAGAGAGAACAAAAGATAGAGAGAAATAAAGGGAATATAAAGAACAGCTAACAATAAAATGATAGTAAATTGTCTTCGGCGGGAGACAGAGAGTGTCTGAAAGAGAGAGACGGATGAAGTGATTTCCTTTTTCTCACAATCCATCTACACATTTAGTATATTATCTGATGTTCTTCCTTGTTTTTTTTCTCATTCATTTCTTTCTCTTTGTCTCTTTTCACCTTGTCACTCTTTCTCTCACTCACTCTCTGATATCAATTGGGATTGGTGGCTCTGTGACAGATAGTCTGGTTTGTCTGTTTCTTTACACGTGTAATGGCAATAAGCTCTTTAAATCAAACGCTGAGACTGGAGACATTCCTCAAGTGTCGCTGTTGTTACCATAGAAACTCTGAGGAAGCACATTTTTCAACTGTTCATTCCTTTTATTAGTTGGAAACAAAATGATATTTCTCTTGTTAAGATAAAGGTAGTTCACCCAAAAATGCTGAATCTGTCTTCACTTACTCATGTTGTTTCAAAGCACTTTTCTTTCCATACAATGAATGTGAATGGTGACTGAGGAAGAAAGAAGGTCATATGGGGTTGGAAAAACATGAAGATGAGTAAAGGATGACATAATTTCATTTTGGGTGAACTATCCCTTTAATTTGAGATTAACCATTCTGGTGTGGTTGTTTATTTTCTTTTCTTTTTCTTTTTCTTTTTTGTATGATTTTAGAAAAGCAAACGGTGTGTTTAAGGTACTTTTATGTTGTGGAAGTTTTCATAGATTGCACTACAAAACCCTTACTGGGTCCCCTTAATGCACACTCAGACACAAAACATCTTTAGTCCCGTCGGCTTTCAGGCGGCTCTAATGATCTTTGATGGCAAACTGGTACTCTAAAATGCTGCTAATTATGCTAGAAAATCACACACTCCATATTCAAATATGTATTTCTCCCTGCCATGTTTAATTCATCTGTTTCTCGCATAAACAACGACTATGACAGTGCCTGGAGTTCAGCTAAATAAATGTGCCGACCAACAAACACAATTAATTACTTATGATTCATTAGCAATTAATGGCTTTTTGTGCCTTTCATTTGCAATTATAGCTGTGGCAGGCTGGAGAAAAGAGTGTCTGGAAAGGATACGATGAATTTTATAATGAGTGTGAGTTTTTCTGTGTGTGTATCAGATACGAGTCATTATTTTAATACGATTTCAGTTTGAAGCTGAAATTTATTTTTGAGTGGTAGTGAGTCTAACACTGGCTCTACACAGTAACACCAGAGCATCTGTGTATATACAGTACTAACACAGCTTTAAGACATACTGTTATAGTTGTCAATATTTCAGATTAGTGTCTGTTTCCAGGTCAGCATCGGTTCCTGGGCCCCGGTATTTCAAAAGTCTGCAGTATGAAGTTAGACAGCAGCATATGGACCAATGAACTTATTGAGGTATCAATCTGCCTTGATAATCATATTCATGCATTGCTTTTGATGATGCACTCTGTAATATTTCGCTTACAGCACCTTTAATGTATTACACAAGTGAAAGTGTCAGTAATCGGCTGATTGTGTGATCTCAACATGGCGGCCCCCATGACATGAACCTCTCCATGTATAATAAAACAGATTATGTCAGGCTACTGATATGATGGAAGTATTTATCTCATTCAATTGTACATGATTTTAAACATATTTTTCAAAACTACATTCATTTATTCATATGTAAAACATTTTTAATGATGAAAAAATGCTAACTACACCTTTAAAGGATACAGTAGTTCTACCAAAATAGAGGATTCTGTCATCATTTACTCATCCTTATGCTGTTCCAAACCCATATGACTTACTTTCTTCTGTTGAACACAAAAGGAGATGTTAAGGCCTCTGGTTCACTTGCTACAAAATCAAAGAATGAACAGTTGTCATTTACAACAAAATCTGGCCTAAAAGGTGTTTTTGATTTGAGTGGTTTGTCACAGCTCACCAGGGGGACTTTCAGGAAAACTTAATACAAACTGCTAAACACCTCCTTACTGCCATTGGTCCATGTCTTTAGGAGGTGTGACCTGGAGCTCCACCTACTTTGTGGCCAACAGTTAATTCCTGTTTAGTCAGATAAGATCTGTCTCATTATGAACACACTGACATGCAGAGTTACGCTGTTAGCAAGCTGGTGCAAATTTACCTTCATCTGTACGATAGTTCAGAAAAACTGAAAAACTGGGGCCAGTTAAACATTCCTTTAACTGGCCCCATCGTTTTTTGGTCTCTCAATCTACTCAAACACTCAAAATCTACTCAAGGGCCCATTCACTCATGTGCCATCTGCAGCTGAAAGTCATTCACACATTTGCCCAAAATAAGATATGCCTATCATCATCAGCATTAGCGCCATGAATGCACAAGGTAAACATTACAATTTACACATTATCTACTGCATAAACATGCATAAAGTCATTGATAATGCAGTTTAATGTCATATTAGTTGTTTTTTTTTACATATCTTTAGCATCCTTATATTGAAATGTACCTCTAAAACACCTCCCACAGCAGTGTGGCAGGTGTCTAATTGTTAGCAAACAGTACTTTGTTGCTCAGCTGTTTCAAACTTTTTTTGGCTCTGAGCAAAAAAACAAGAAGCCCTTCGGCGTGAGTGTGCTGGGGCCTTTAGGCAGAACATTAGCCTCAGTCACTATTCACTTTCATTGTATGGAAAAAGATGCAATGAAAATACTGTAAGTAGTAACTGAGGCTAACATGTCTTCTTGTATGTCACGAAAGAAAGAAAGTCAAACAGGTTTGGAGTAAATGATGACAGAATTTTAATTTTTGGATAAATCATCCCTTTAAGTGAAATTGATTATTCTCACGTTCTGTCACTCTGTCCACCTCTCTAGCTGTTTTTAGAGGTTGGGAATAAAAATTCAAACAGATTCTGGGCAGCAAATCTACTGCCAGAGGAAGAGCTTTGCAAGCAGCCATCATCAGAGCAGCGAGCATCCTTCATTCGCAGGAAGTACAAGGAGAGGAAGTACAAGAAAGTTCTGGAAGGCCTAAAGACCCAGCAGGAACTCAACAAGGTGTGTGTGTGTGTGTGTGTTTGTGGTGTGTGCGTTAATGTTGGTCTTTGACTTCATGTTAGTTTTTATCAGCCTTATTAAAAGGCCCATTAGGCCAGGAAGAAAATGTTGGTGGTTGTGTGTGTGCATGTGTGAATCTGTTGTTGCTCCTGCTCACCTGGTAGCCCAGGTGTAAATTAGGGTTACCATGGTAACTGGCTCCCACTGATTTACGGAGTAGGTTACCAGGGTTTTACTAAAACCATGGTAAAATGTAATACTTAATCTTTTTGCATAGCAAAGAATAATACACCTAAAATAAAAATAAAATTTTTGGCCTTCAATGAATAGTTCACTCAAAAATTACTTTAAAAAACTTCTGTTAAACACAAATTAAGATTATTAGAAGAATTTCGCAGCTCTTTTGGTCCATTCAATGCAAGTTAATAGTTGCCAAAATTGTGAAGCTCCGAAAATCACATAAAAGCAGCATAAAAGTAATCCATAAGACTCCAGAGGTTTTCCAGTTATATGATTTTCTCTGGTTTTGTCGTCGAAATGTAAACAGGTACGAGCACAACACTTGCGCACATATTATATAGCCGGTTCATAACATGAAACAGGGGAAAGAGATAATAATTTTAGAGAACAATAGGGGCAGACAGGAAAATAGGGAACAAGATCAGGACATGACCTAGAGGATTCGAACCAAGCTCCAACTGATCTTGTATTTGACATTTGACTACCCCCTGCAACACACAGCTCCGACACAAAACACCATGTATTTTTAATGACAGAAATTAAATAAATTGACAATAAATGTAAATAAATAAATTGACTTTGATTATGAATTCATAGGCATCCCCTTGTGTATGCATAATTACCACATTGCTATGCAGACATTTGTATGCGTGTTTTGAATGATCCTGCTGAGTTTGTACGTATTACTATTTCCCTAATCCAGAAAGATGCTATTTTGCTTACCGTCAGCACAAGCACAACTCAAGCCTGCTTTTGTTTCCCAGAGATGAGGGAAAAAGAGAGAGAATGAGAAGGGATGACAGGATTGGACAGAGGAGGGGAAGTGGAACTGTGGATTAGGTATCTGTGTGTGTGACGGGAGCAGCACTGGGCAGTTTTCAGGGCTCTTCTAAAGAAGTTGAACGATCACTAACTGTGTGTGGAGCTAAAGTCAAAGAGAACGAAAAAGAGAGAATGAGGGAGGGAGAAATAGATAAAGAAAATAAGTACATCCAGTGGTGAGATTAGGTTATAAATGTAAGAGTGCATTTGGGACAGAAACATACAAAATGTTCTTTAAACAATCCTCCCCATTTTCAAAGTAGATCCTGAAGTTATCAAGATTACTGTTTGTCAGTGAGTTTTTGCACAGTTGCACAGTACACACAGATGACATTTTCTACTTAAAGTTTGGCATCACTGCTTTTCTTTTTGTGGAATAATACTCCTACACTCCAAATACTCTCATAACTCTGTGACCTCCAGAAAGTCTCTTCAGCATATGTGACCTAGAGAACACTCACACACATGCACACCAAGGGATTCCTCTGTGGTTATGTGTCATTGGAAGAACAATTTTGAGGCCACACAGTCTCTGACTGAAAGGGAACTACTGTAATGCCTTTCAATCAGGGTTATGCACCATTCAGAATTTAATTTAGAATGCCTTTTATATTCCAATTTAATTCTAGAATTTAAATTGAGGTACCAAATAATTGTAAGAAATTCATATAACCACTCTATGAGTGTAGTTTTTAATAATACATTTTATTTTTTAAAAGTTACTCAAGCATGTTTACAGGTATATATTGAAACATTAAATTGTATTAATAAAACATTTTTGGTTTACAATACAACAATTACATTTACATTTGCAATACAACAATTAATAACAATAAGGTTCCATTTGTTAACATAGTTAATGCATTATTTATTAATTTGTTTACCTTAGATAATGTTAGTTTAAAAAACGTCATTGTTAGTTCATGTTAACTAATATAGGTAACTAATATTAACAAATGGAACCTTATTGCAAAGTGTTACAAATGTTTGAAATGCCATCTATAGTAAATTTGGATTTGATTCATATATTAAATTGATATAGCAAAATATGTCCATTATTAATTCTGACTGATGACAAAATATACATTTAGACTATTTATGCCTGTTTAAGAAACAAGCATTATTAGTCAGAATTAATCATATAATTTCATTTCATTCACATGATTTAAATTCAAATTCAACATTCTTCAAGGCGAATACAATTTAATTCAAACTCGTGAATTGAAAAGAAGCCAATTCTTGAATTCAGAAATTTTCTGAAACCTCCTTTCCATAAGTCACATTTGCACGTGTGTGTGTGTTTGTGTACAAATGTCATTGTGATGTGTTTGACAGCTGCAGGTATTTGCATTAGAGTCCTTATGTGTGGATGTGCATGTGTGTGTGGTTTACTGTCTCAGTGTCCTTGTTCTCATTGAATCTGACTTGTTTGAGGGGGATCGATAAGCTTGGCTGGCTCAGGCTGTTTTAGATGAAAGCAGTGTTCGACTGAATTACACTCGCCAGCATACACTCTCTCTCTGTCTCTCTCTCTCTGCTTTTGGAGAGACACACACTATTGTATTTATTGACTCCTTCTCCCTCCATCTCTTTTTAATTGGACTGACTGCATTCTTTATGTGGATGCCCCATTTCCTGTCAATGTTATTCTCTTCCAGGATGCCCAGTAAAAAATTGTGCTGCATGCAACAAATGTATGTTTTTCATATAGCTGCAAAATGAACAGGGCTTCTGACACTGTTGTTTGTTAAAGGTGGGGTATGTGATTTGCAAAACGGCCGGCAGATTTTGAAAATACACAACTCATAAGGTCCTACCTTCTCTCCTCCAACGCTGGCCCTGACTCCACCCATTCGAAAAACATGGACGCGCAATCATGCACGAGCGAAAACTCAGATGCGCGAGAGCGAGCCAGGCTAGCATAGGTTGGAGTTTCTGCATGACGTCACCATTTACCTGCTAAAACCGTCAACATGGCACAACATTCAGCGTTAAGTTGCACCAGATATTATTAACATTCAACAGTCACATAAATCATTAGTATTGTTAGAAAATTGATGTTTTTGAAATGTAAATATATATTGTATAAATATAAAATATATAAAAATATATTGGACGTCCTGGTTGTCACTGAAGTTTATGGCTAAATATAGGGCTGACCGATATAACGTTATCAGATGAGATTGTTATGCGCATCTCGTCAGTAAAGCACATAACATAAAGTGCATTCATTGATTAGTAAATCGCCATCAGCTGCTTTCAGATGGAGCGGCGTATACTACACAGAGCCGTAGTTCACTAACAAGCTGGGCCGTGATAATGAAGGGTAAATTGCCCAGCTTGTCAGTGATGAACTACAGCTCTGTGTAGTAAATGCCGCTCCATCTGAAAGCAGCTGATGACTAACGGACACGCGCCAGGGTGGTGGGGGAGGGGGCATGGTACGACCGTTTGATTGACACATTTTCTGTCCAATGATTCTAGATGGTCTTGAAAATGATCGGCTGGAGTTTTTCGAGTCCTGCCCGTTCCACAGATGATTAAATTGCTTAATTTTCATTTCAGTGCTTCTAATTTACAGCCAGTAAGTGGGTTAGGAATAGGATTTCAAGTTATTTTGAAAAAATGGTCAAAAAAGAAAATCACATACCCCACCTTTAATTCATCTTGTGCTGTCAGTTTAGATGTATTCCCTGTGCATCGGCTTGCGTGTGTGTGTCTGCATACGATAGTTTGTGTTCGCAGTTTGTGTAGCAGTTCTCTTACCGCCACTAATGTTCAATCACAAGGTTAAACAATAAGGTGCTTTCCTGCGGGTCCAGTTGGAGTGTAGTTCAGATTTTGCTGGCTCTGCCAAAATTTTTTTTACTACAAAATAATAATAATAATAATAAAAAGAATTCTTAGCAATAATTTTTTCTAAATGTAAAAAAATATATATTTTTCTTTTAAAACTAATAATTTATTAAAAGGCTCAGCAGTAAGAATTTTTTTCTGCTGGCTCGGTCAGGCCAGTAGTTCAGATTTATACTTTTCTTGCCAACATTTTCACTGCCCCCACCATAAAAGTATTCCTTTTTTTTTTTTTTTTTTGGCAACATGTATGTGTGTGAGAATTTTTTGATTTATATTATTAATTTAACTTTTCTTTAAACAAACATAAAAACAAAACTTGCAACAATCATAGTAAATTGCTTTGAAAAGCTGGAAGTTATGCAACTGTAATATAACAAAATAAACGCTTTAATGTCAAACACACCCTTTTGTTGGAAAAATATACCATACTGTGCAAAACAATACTGATTTGTTTCAAGCTTTCAAAACAGTTTAGTCAAAAACTGTTAGTCAGCTTCATAGTATTACCTTGGTAAGAATTCAACACAACTTTAGTTCAGAATAGTAATATAAAATAAAATACAAATTATCTGAAAGGTATAAAAAGACAAAAAATAAATACATATTAAAGACACGAAAAGAAAATTTGTGGCCAGTTGTAGGAATTATAAAAGGGCCCAATAGGGCCATTGAAAGTTCTGTTAAAGGAATGTTCCGGGTTCAGTACAAGTTAAGCTCAATCGATAGTGTTTGTAGCATACTGTTGATTATCACAAAAATTGTATTTGATCATCCCTCCTTTTGTTTCAAAAAAAGCAAAAATCTGTGTTCCAGTGAGACACTTGCATGAATGGGGGCCAATTTGTGAAGATTAAAATACTCACTGTCTAAAAGTTTAGCCACAATACATGAAGGATATGAGTGTAAACAAAGTGATAAAATCACTTACTAACCTTTTCTGTGTAAAGTTATAGTCAATTTTACAACTTTGTTACCATGACAATGTAACGTCAACAAACCCTAAAATGACAAAAAATGACGATTTATACAACTTAACAGCTCAAATAATGCACAAGTTTTAATAGAAGAATTATTATATGTGCTTTTGATTGCAAGTGTGTTTAAACCCATTCGATTACATTGTAATTGCCTCACTGTAACTGTGATTTTTTTCCTTTTTTTTTTATTTTAAAGAAAAGGAGGGACGAGTCGAATTACATTTTTGTGGTGATCAATATTATGCCACAAATGCTGTTGATTGAGGTCAACTTGTACTGAACCTGTAACATTCCTTTAACTGGCCCCAAATTTTCTCACTTTGGCTCATGAGTAGGCCATCATTTTTGTCAGCTACAATGTAAATCTGTGACAGCTATAAAGTTTTAAAACTTAACGCCATACAATGCAAAACAGTACAGACTATTTTTCAACCAGTTCTAACTGATGTTTTCAAGATGATCAAAAGTAATAATAGCAATTTTGACAAAACCTCAACTGTTGGCAAGATAGATACCTTTAACTTGGTGACATATTTTCATCAGCAGAATTCACAACATTTTTAAGTTTGCAAGGCATAAAAACATGTAAGATTGTTGGAATTTAACAGTTTAAGCACTGGCCCGATGGGGCAAATGGCCGTTCTGTCATCTGGCCCGAAACTTATTGGCACATGTGTCATTGGGCATTCCGTATCTTTTCTCTTTAAAACTAATTTATAACAATATTTTGTTGCCCTCCTCTGAAGGCCCTCTGTGCTGCAGTGGTTCTCCCTGATGTCCTGCAGACCATGGCCCTGGTTTTCAGTGGGGCAGATGTGATGTGTGCGACGGGTGACCCAGAGCACTCCACTCCATACCTACTGGCTCAGAAAGCAGGCCAGAGACTGCAGATGGAGTTCCTCTATCATAACAAGCTCTCAGGTGTGTGTGCTCATGAAACCGTGTCTGTCATACAGTAAGTACAGGACAAAATCCTTTAAAATGTGAACTGATCCCCTAATAATGAAAATCCTGTCATCATTTACTCACCCTCCTTCTTCCTAAACCTGTATAATATTTATTTTTCTGTGGAATGCAAAAGGAGAAATGTTGGTGTCCTGCTTTGCTATGTGCTGATTGGTTAACTGATTGGAGTTGCCCTGATTGGTGCTCAGATTCAAATTGTCATTTTAATTGGCATTATTCACTTGGGAAACACTTAACCCTACCTTCAAACATCTTCTTGAAAGTGTCTATAATTAGCAGTAGTTTGTGTTTTTATGTGCCTAGACTTGATTGCATTGAACTGTCATTACATTGCTAATTTGGGCCTTTTAAAGGAAGTGTACCAACTATTCTAATTAAGCCATCTGTTTTGCCAGTGTTACATTGCCAATTTTTGTTAAACTCACATTGTAACGCCAGCAGTACAATATTCGTGTAACCTCTAAATCTGTGTGGAGTTGTGGCCTCATTAGCTTAATGTCTTGAAAATGTGATTCCCAGTCGGATAATCCAATCATGATCTTGCACGCGCACCCAAAAATTTTAACTTTGTCATAATTTACTCATCCTCATGCCGTTCAACACAGTATTATTTTCTTACGTTTAATACTAACGAAAGATCCTAGACTTAATGTCCGATATACTTTTTTTCATACAATGAAAGTGAATAGTGATTTTAAATACCAAGCTTCAAAGAAGCATCGTACGAGAGGTATTAAATCATAAAAGCTATGTATGTCTTCAGAGGAAATGGAATACAATGTACATGTTGTATGGAACCTGTACACTATTCTACATCTTCTGAAGCCATACGTTGGCTTTGTGTGAATATCAGACCCAACTTTGTCATTATTCACTGATAATCTTTCCCACTGACAGTGCTCTCAAACATAAACTGGTCAAAGGGTGAACTTTTTAACCTATGCAATTCCTGAATTTCCTCAATAACTTGCCACAAGTTTTATTGTTCTCTTGGATTACTATTTTCTAAGGAAAAAATACACACATGAATACATTTGAATATATTGCTTATGCAGGTTCTCAATTTGCATGTTTAAGGCATGTGTGCAGAGATTGCCAAAATAGACTTCTCTCCATCCTGTCTCATTATCACTTTTAATCCCTCTCATTTAAACAGAAAGGTATAAGTAGCTGGAGGGAATAGATGGATGGATGGAAAGATCCCTCAATTAAAAGGCTTTTAAATTAAAGTTATTTGAACTTTTTCCATGTTGGGCACTGGAAGTGCATGATAAAATCTCAACGGTACGTTCGGCCCTCCTGAACAAAATTTAACCTGAGCATTGTGGCTAATTGAATCAGAATGTGATAAGGTAGAAGGCAGAAAAAGTATTTAATAGGAAGGCAGTGGGAAAATGGGAGAGCAGATGAAGAGGTACAGTAGAAAAAGGGGTGCATGGAGAGTAATCTTCTAACCTTGAACCTCCTTGTTTCAAGAGAAGTTTTGCCTGCCATCGGAGCAAATAACCTTGGGGAATGAGATATTCTGTTAAAATGCAATGTGTTAAAAGTACAGCTGAAGCTTTTTTAACACCTTGGATGAAGACTGACCAGTTATCATGAAGCTTCTGAGGTTAATAGTTCTTAAATTTAAGTAGAAAGAACTACAAACAAACTAGAATCATGAACTGGGTTTGCATATAGTGCATCTGATATCCACACAAACAGAGTTCCAGTCTCCATCATATTATAGGATTATTCCTAATCAGATGTTCTTCTGTTTTTCTTTTGATTTCTCTCTGCATAGATTTTTCTAAGGTGGAGGCAGCATTTGACAGCAGTTTTTCGACCGATGTTTGCTCTTTCATGGATGGATATCTCTATTGCTCTGTGAATACAGGCAAGTCCACTCTGGACAGGAAAGGAAGACCTGGTGAGTCCATCCATTATTACATGCATCCATCCAGAAAATCACCTCCTCATTTGTGCATTCATCCACATAGTTACTTATTTTTAATATTCATCTGCACATCCTGTTTATCTCCCACCAATGGCTGGAAATTTTTCCATCATATTTGCAAAACATGGAAAAATACTCACACAAGTACACTATCAATCTAAGAATCCTTTCCTTACACTAAATCACCACAAAGATCCTCTTCTTTTAAGGCTGTTTAAAATGTTTATTCAGAGCTTGTCATCTCCCTTTCGTCTTTCTGGAATCCACGGTGCTCATGCTGTTCTTCTGCCTGACCACTCCAGATGTTCGGAGGAGTTGTGTCTGGGGATAGGGCCGGGAAAGTGCCCTACATTAAGCTGGACTCTTGGTGGAGTAATTTACGCATCTGGAGCTCATGTTCCATTGTAGGGTCTCGTTTTTTCCCCCAGCTCATCTTCTTTAGGATCACGAGAGACATCTGTCTCAAGCTGTGGTTACCCGCTTTAGTGCTCTTCCTCTTTTCCCCAATACCAGTGTGTGTGCTTACGAGCACTGGAAATAATAAGCAAGATTTTTTAATTAGACTTGGATAGTTTAAAGGCTCTAATGAAGCTGTTAGTAACTTATAAGTAAATGTGATGACCATTGGACACTTTAAAGAATATCTGGTATGCCAGTTATTTTGTCTATAAATACTCAAAACTGTTCAAACACATACAAGTGGTGTTATACAAATAGTGATATGTCCCAGTATGTGTTATTAAAGTACTGGAACTAACTGTTGTTTAATACTAAATAGATTTAGATTTATGATGCATCTCGGGTGATCCGATCACATGTGGTCAGACGAGACACATCGCTGTTTATACCTGGTCACATAAATGCATCTCCTGTGACCACTTGTGGTCAGATTTCGAGGGGAGGTTGTCTTATTTTATTATGACCTACATGTGTTCTTGTGCTTGTATATGTATTCGCTTTTTTATTTTTCGTTTGGATGGTTATTTGCTTTTAAATCCTTTTAAACTCTAGTTTTAATGCAGAAGGTGAGGAGGGGTGGCGTGCAGGACAGATTAGGGTTTACTCCTCAAATGCAATGTGGACACATGTGTTTTTGACTTCCTTTGTATGTGTTTTTTGTGATCGCAAAAATCCATTGTATGTGTTTTTCCGATCGCAAAATGTTTCAGATCCCGTTTATACACGTGTAGATAGCACTGACCATATGTGATTGGATCACAGAGACACATCTTTTTATTATTTATTTATTTAAATATTCTCCCAATTTGGAATGCCTAATTCCCACTACTTAATTACTGCTTCTGAGACAGTCAATCCACTCATCTTATCACGCTCGTTGTGCATGACACCACGGGGCCTCCCAGCAAGTGGAGGCTCATGCTACTCTCCGCAATCCACGCACAACGTACCATGCCCCATTGAGAGCTAGACCACTAATCGCGACCACAAGGTTACCCCATGTAACTCTACCCTCCCTAGCAACCTGGCCAATTTGGTTGCATAGGAGACCTGGCTGGAGGCACTCAGCACACCCTGGATTTAAACTCGCGACTACAGGGGTGGTAGTCAGCATCAATACTCGCAGAGCTAACCTGGCCCCAGCAAACGACATGCATCTTCATACCAGGTGCAAATGGGGTCATTGTTCTTTGTACAAAGGATCTTGGAAATTGGATGAGAATCTGAAAACTTCCCTTAACTGCCAGTTGTGCATCTCAGCTTTTTTGTGGCTGCACCAAAGTTTTCAGAACTTTAGAACCAAGTCAAACTTCACCTTTCCCCTTTTTTGAAACTGTCTTGGGTTTTTTGGTTCTATTCTGCTCAGAAATAGTAGCAACTAAATAACCAAAAATAGTTTTAGACTTTGTTTTATTGTCTGTGCTGGTTTACTGCTCAAGAGAAGCATTGTCCTGCTGCCTCCACTCTGGCCTTTTATTATTTATTGATTTAGTCATTTTGCCCTCTTGAATAAAATGTGTTACATGACTCTCATCTCAAGAATTGTGACAGTAGAGCCAATAAATACCTTATTTCATTCATTATAAAAAACATCAAAGTGTGCGAGCAGAGTAATGGTGTCGTAAGAGTAGAGTTCCCTCTGAAATATTCAGAGGCACTACTTAAACAGTACATTTAAACTTGTTTAATCATCAGGAAAATATTGCTTGTGCCTTTCCAAAAAAGGATTTTTTTTTTCAAAGCTCTTCCATTCAGGTTGCTTTAAAGCCTTTTACGCTAATGGTCTAAAACATTCTATATAAAAACCTAGTTTTAATAATTGATGCGTCCAGGGGATTTTAATAAAAGCACTGTCTGTTGGATCTGAGGCTGTCCAGTCATTGCACTGACTTCACCCCTAAGGGCGCCGATGTACTAGGGAATGCTCAGATGCAACGTTTGACGCATGGGAATGCGAAAGGCCCGTTTGGAAGGCATATACCAGCGGTAAGAGGTGGTTCAGTTTTAAAACAAGCGGCTATCCAGTGGCTATCATGGTAAGAGATGGCAATCTTAATTATAGCTTTTCAACAATTTACCAGTAAACACTGAAACACTTCTCCAGGCTCTCTCTGTTCAATATCTGTCTTTGTAGCCTGGCTGAGAAACATAATAATGGACATGAAATAAATACACTGCACATATAAAGTTTGTCCAAACGAAATGTTGACTGCACCCGTCTGAGATATCTTCACATATTCTAAGATATCGGATATATTAACCTATCTGTCTGTAGATCCAGGGTCTCACATATCATGCTCTTATTTTTGTGCAGTGATAACTTAGACTCCAGTTTACCCCCTTTCCTTGTTTATTAGTTCGGCCGGTAGGGTCCCAATCTCAACTCAACAAAGTTAAACAAAAGCTTTTATACATTACATTTATGAACACATACCACAATAATTATTTATTTCCTTTTGATAGGTTTAAATTGTATTCTAAGCAAAAAGTCCCTGTTTAAAGCAGATCACAAGCATTAAAATTACTTTACAAACAATTACAAAAAACAGTCGTAGCTGGTCCTGGTTCCTCACTTCACAACTAGAATTTTTTAATTCTGAATTCTGGATAGTAGAGTTTTCCAGACATTATTATGATACTTGTGATATATTAATCACAGAAAGAGAGTTTGTTTTCATCAAAAATCCCCGGTCTTACGTACTTAGCCCAAAAATGTTAATTACAGTTGCAGCAAAAGTAAACTTTTGGTCACGTGACTGGGCGTCACTATCATAGGCACTTGCATTTTTCCTCTACATCCTTCAGATGCACCATTCCCATTAAAATCAATGCATTCCCTGCATACTCTGACACAGCCTAAACTCTAGGCACTCTTAGTTGTGGTGACATTTTTTGACCTTACCTTTTATTACAATAATAGCATTGCTGATATATAATCTCTCACCCACTGGAGAACAATTGCCTAATTTGCAAAGTGCAACATTTTCAAGCTTTTTATAAAAACAACAGAAGTCTATGGTATGTCCAGTGGAGATATCTTTGAGTGTGTGTGTGTGTATACGTAGTTAAAGTTTTCCCTAGAAGTGAGCTAAATCTAATAAACCCTCCCTTTGTGGACATGTTGGAACGTCCTCATTTAGAAATTCCATCCACACGTACAGTAGATTAAATTATTATTTTTTTTCTTCTAAAAGTACAAAAATATTTCTTATAAGGTTTGGGTGTGAGGTTGGGGTAAGTATCTAATAATTATGATTAGCTTCATATAAAAATAGTAAAAGTCTATGCCTCTATGGTACAGTTTGTCCTCATTCAGATATGCTTGGAGAGTGTGTATTTGTATTTGTCTGACTGCACCGAGCTTCCACTGACACCCGCAGTGGAATCATGCTTTTAGGGGAAGTGGAGAAAACAACCACATCTGCTCCTTTATAAATCATGCAGCGGTATTCCTCTGTGTGTGTGTATTTGTGAAACACCCCATGCTCTATAGGGGATAATGTATCTAAAACAAGCTCCCATTGCCTGTCACTGTTGGTAGCTGTGTCTCCGAGCCGCGGCAATTTCTTAATCGAGACTCATTCATTTCTTTCATCTGGATCAATGTTGTGATCCTTTCATAGCAAACAATGTCCATCCGCAAATGAAAGAACCCCCCATGAGGTTCCGCCTGTGTAAATGATGAATCAAGATTATTTTGAGGCACGACCGTCGATGACTAAGCCTCTGAACTGTGTCTTGCCTGGCTCCAGACTCACATAAACATTAATCATTTTACTCATACACCATACGAAAATGCTCAAAACGCTTTGAAAATTTTACCTTTAGTGTTTATTTCTCATGTGTCAAAACAGTTTTATTGTGCTGCAATTTAGAAAAAAAAGGTTATTTATTGTATTCACTAATATAGAATTGGTGTAACAGTTTTTAGGATACAACCCAATGTTTTACAAGTACAGAAAATTTATTTCCAGTAATTTGGTGATTGCCAGAGTAGTTTCCAGTAGTTTGGTACCTTGATCTTATGGGAACTGATAATGATTTTAGGTGCAATTATGAAAATGTTCTTTAGCTGAGTGACATTTTTTTTCCAAGCTGAGTGAAAGAACAACTTTTGTTTACTGAAAAGAGAAGAATGAGGGGCTGTATCTGTACATATTTGTCAGATGTGTGTCTTTGGTCGTTGCGTGTTGCTGTTTTTTCAGTATCTTGTGCCATGAGCGCCATGTTTTGAAGACACCACATCAAGTTAAAAAAGTTTCAAGGGCCATGCATATACACCGATCAGCCACAACATTAAAACCACCTGCCTAATATTGTGTCCCCCTTATGCTGTCAAAACAGTCCCAACCCGCATCTCAGAATAGCATTCTGAGACTATATTCTTCTCACCACAATTGTACTGAGCGGTTATGTGAGTTATCGTAGACTTTGTCAGTTCTAACCAGTCTGACCATTTTCTGTTGACCTCTCTCATCAACAAGGCATTTCTGTCCACAGAACTGCCATCGCTGGATGTTTGTCGCTGGTGTGAGTGAAAATCCCAGGAGATCAGCATTACAAAAATATCCAAACCAGCCCATATGGCACCAACAATCATCCATCACAGGGGTGAGACAAAACTGTGACTCGTCATTGAAGAACACGTTTTGCCTGTCCTGTCTGGTGCAGTGAAGGCGACGTTGTTGCTGGTGATGTCTGGTAAGGACCTGCGTTACAACAGGCCTACAAGCCCTCAGTCTAGTATCTCTCAGCCTATTGCGGACAGTCTGAGCACTGAAAGAGGCATTGTGTGTTCTTTGGGCAGTCGTTGTTGCCACCCTGTACCTGTACCTGTGATATTCGGATGTACCGATCCTTTGCGGGTGTTGTTACACGTGGTCTGCCACTGTGAGGATGATCAGCTGCCCTTATCCCTGTAGCACGTCTCACAGTACGGACATTGCAATATACTGACCTGGCCACATCTGCAGTCCTCATGCCTCCATGCAGCATGCCTAAGGCACATTCACGCAGATGTGCAGAGACCCTGAGCATCTTTCTTTTGGTGTATTTGAGAGTTGGTAGAAAGGTCTCTTTAGTGCCTAAGTTTTTATAAGTGTGACCTTAATTGCCTACCATCTGTAAGCTGTTATGGCACTTTTCCACTACATGTTACGGTTCGACTCGCCTCAACTCTACTTGCTTTACATTTCTAAGCTTGCATTTCTACTGCAGTTTAGTGCCACAACAACGTGGGTGGGATTATAGGCTGATCGTCATAGATGTGCAACCTCTACTGTCGTGACATCATCTTAAAAACGACACAAATGGACCAAAACAATAACACAACCACTAGCTGTTAGCTACTAGCTCATTGTGCTGCATAAAGCAGTTGTTGCATGGGGATTTTTTCACACAAGTTTAACAGTTAAATTGACCTGGTTGTTTTAGAAGCAAGCTTCCAGTAGCTGGTCAACTAAATAAAGTGAAGATTTCAAGCCGAGTATAGAGTTAGCATAACAAAATATACTATCCTCCATTGTGGGTGCGTCCAGGGCACTCTCCCTCCCAATGCTTGCCATTTGGTCGAACCACTTCCACTTTTCCTAGTTTTCCAAGTTTTTTTACTTTTTCCTACAGTACACTGTTGGTAAGTCCAGTGGTAGCTGTGTACGGCCAACAGCTAAAACACTTCCTGAGAGACATTTTAGTTTTGCGGTGATTCTTTCTTCGCTAACGAGTGGACAGTCTGCACCTCGTTTATGACCATGGCATGGTTTTGACGTCACATTTAGTATCGGCTCGGCTCTCTTGGAACCTTGTCCGAGGTGGTACTAAAAAAATTATCAGGTACCAGGTACTATCCATAGTGGAAAACCTCAAAAAAGCTAGCAGAGAGTTGTACCCTGCAGTGGAAAAGCCCCATTAGTGTCTTAACGACCGTTCCACAGGTGCATGTTCATTAATTGTTTATGGTTCATTGAACAAGCATGAAAAACAACCCTTTACAATAAAGATCTGTAAAGTTATTTGGATTTTTACAAAATTATCTTGAAAATACAGTTTCCTGAAAAAGGGACGTTTCTTTTTCGCTGAGTTTATAAATATATATAAAGGACCACTGCTCTAGACAGCACATTAATCTCTGGCCTGTCTAGCCATGTAACCTTGGATGATTAAAGGGTTAAAGAAAGCCATGGCCTATGGGTTTGTAGAAATAACAAAACAATTATTTACATCCCATTCAATGATGTACTGAAGATGTGTTTGTTGTCAGTGTGTAAATGTGTAAACTTTCCTTGCAGATTGTGAATGCAAATCTATACATTGACTAATGACTGAACGATTCTCTCATTATTCATCACAAGTTTTTCAATACAGAAAAGCACAGCAATGATCATTTTCATAAAATATTAGGCTAAGACTGACTATCGGGACAAAAGGCATCCTGACTGTCAGTCAGGACGCTGGACTAGACTCGTAAAACCGTGAAATTTTTAAAATGGTTTCAAGTCACATAAAGACTCATGAGCAGACATGGGTCAAGGTTGTTGACTAGTCGTCCAAAAAGCATATCTGTTTTTTAGCAGTAGTGCTTTAGCCCCGAAAATTTGTGTGAAATGTCCGCTTCTACGATGAGTTTTCTCTTTCAAGCTAACTAACAGTTTGAAGAGGATATTGCTGAAAAAATGCATTGAAGTCAGTATATTTATTGCAACTTTCCTGACTTCTAACATATACGGTTTAATGGTACATACTTTTGAATGTAACTCTAACTTGAGTACTGATGTTTGTTAATTTCCCAATAATGGAAGAATGCACATTAAAGGGATAGTTCTCCAAAAAAATATGATGATTCTCTCATCATTAACTCACCCTCATGCTTGTGCTCTGATAAACACAAATGAAGAGTTTTAGAAGAGTTTAGCTGTTTTAGGTCCATTCAGTGCAAATGAATGGTGGCCAGATATCTGATGGTCAAAATATCACATAAAAGCATCATAAAAGTAACCCATATCATTCCAGTGGCTTAATCAATATCTTATCTTCTAATCAACCGGTTTTGGGTGAGAACAGAGCAAAATGTAATTCCTTTTTTACTATAAATGTTAATAGCAGTCTCCTTGGCGATAATTTTTCCAAGGAGGAAGTGTAATCAAGCTTGAAATCATGATTGTGCCTTGAGATGGCAATGGCAATATGTACAGTGAAAAGGAGTTCTATTTTGGTTTGTTCTCATGCAAAACCAATTGGATCGCTTCAGAAGACCTTGATTAAACCACTGAAGTCATATGGATTGCTTTTATGATGCATTTATGTATGGACCAACAGAGCTGAGATATTCTTCTAAAAATCTTTGTTTGTGTTCTGCAGAAGAAAGAAAGTCATACACATCTGGGATAGCACGACGTTGAGTAAATAAACAGATAATTTTCATTTTTGGGTAAACTGTTCCTTTAAGTATGTTCAACTAGACCGACAATGTTTTTGTCTGCATTCTCATGCTTGCATAAAAGGTTTCTGGCCTTAATTGGCATGCTGTACTTTAGCTGTTTAGCAGACAAATTGCATAGTAAAACCTTTCTGGAACGATTGCATATGTAAATATATCCCCTTTAAAGCACCGCCGCTAAATATACACATGCTTTTTGCCATTTGTTCATGTCCTGCACTGTTTTTGAGCATCCCACCATGAGCATTGTGTTTTTAAGATGAGGTGTCATGTAAAAAAATGTTCCAACTTTTTAACATGTGTACCAAAACCCCAGCAATCTGTTCCGTTCCACTGAGCTCCATCTAGATGTTTTGGAATGCAAGAACGCATATTGTAAACACCCCCTAAGAAACACATCTGGTCAGGGTCATGTGAACTCCAAATCAGCCTAATTATATAGGGCTTCCTTAAGACATATGAGTCGACTAGTCGTTCAGAAAACCCACTGACTAGTAGCTTTTGAATATATGTAGTTTTGCACATCCTTCTGATGAGATTGAAGCACACAATGTGTCTGGACCTCTGGCCCACATTCAATATAAATCTAATGGCAAATGAAAAGGACATCTCTCTTTCCTTGTCTCTATGCCTTAATATAGTAGTTTTCTGAGAAGCACTGATTCATAGATTATATATCCACAAAACCTTGTAAACAAGAAAATGAAAAGACAGTGACAAGAGGGTTTCTGTGTACACTCTGTGGTGGCATTTGAGCTGGAGAGGTTCAGACAGGTGAGGTGAAGAGGTTTAAGGGAAATAAATACCATCTATTTATTGTAATGCACCACATGCTTTACTCAGAGACAGCCACTTTAGGTGTTTTTTGATAATAAATGCCAGCTTTCTGTGGATCTATTTGCATGTGTATGTATGTGACATATCATGTATTTTGGTGATGTTGCCAAATATCATCTCTGTCAACTGAAGTTTCTTACTGATCAACACTTTTGTTTTGTACTGTCAGTTTAAAACAGGGGTCTTTTCAGGCCAAGGCCCTCTTGGTGAATAGAGAGAACAGGAATCCCCTACTGTATTTCTGTTTAACACATACTTTCTTTTTTTTCCACAAAAAGTGCTTTGAGATCCAGCAATAATTGGCAGTTCAGCTGCAGTACACCTGCAGACCCCCTAGTGGGCTTTGACCCCCTGTTGAAACCCCCCCTGCTTTAAATGTTAGTCAGAATAGTCAAAGATTGGAAATTACACCTCATGACACATGGAGAGTCTCTTCTCGTCCATATTTTAATGTTTCTTTACCCCAGTCCTGGAACTGCAGTTGTTCCAGGATTAATGAAGTGCCAGCATAAGCTGAATCAGGTTAGGCATTGCGGCATTGAAACAAAATGTGTCAGTGGAACAGAAGGTTGGATTTAAGATCCACTGCTCTGTCTAATAGCATCACAACCACTAGCAGCAGTGCTCATTTTCACCAGAGAAATGAAGATGAGAATGAACATCTAGTTCTGACATTGTTTTGTTGTTGTGTTTATGAGGAAATGGGTCAAAGCAGATGGTAAAATGTGTGAGCTATGGACTAGATTAAACTGCCCATGTTGTACCTTATTAGGTAAAGAAATGTATAAGGGAATTAGTTGCGTTCGACAACCATTCTAAATTAGATAAATGACAAATAACTAGATTATTTGTCTTTAATAGATTCTCCACCACTGAAATCATAACACAATGTCTAGTTGTATCAGCTCACAATTTCTACTGTAAGGAATTAGCTTTAATAAGTAAATTATTATTAATTCACTTATTGGAGTGATATTATTCTCATGTTTATTGAAAATAATATCACATGTATTTAGGTACAGCTTTGAAGCTAAATCTTTTAGAAACAGGGACGAGATTATTTATCAAAATATACCACAGTCAAATTGTCTTTGAATACAGACAAACTTTATTGCTATTCTAAACATAAATCTAATCTAACACATATATACATGATGAGACAGGTTGGTGAGTTGTGACAGAATGTGAAATAACAGTATAGTGAAGATGAACTCTACGGAGTCTATCAACAATGCCTTAATTTCATCCTTCTTTGAGTCTACATCGATTTGCTATCTTTGTGGTGTTTCCTTGCATTCGTTGAAAGGTTCGGAAAGGTTCTTGGTGCTTGGTGCGAAAGTTTGTTCTGTCAACGTTTTGATCTTTTTGTGACAGAATTTATTGTCTGTATGAATGGTGAGGTTAGCTGTGAAGCGAGGCCTTCTCACTCCTTCTCAGGACGTCGAGTCCCGAGTTCCCTTGGATCTCACATGGGAGGACCTGGCCTTCAGCAGAGCAACCAGACGAAGCACGTGCAGGCTGAAGAAGAGCAAGCGAGGAGAGCAGAGAGCAAGAGGACGAAGAGTCAAGAAAAAAGGAAGAGAGCAAGAGAGACAAGATTTCTTCCAGTTTGGAACTATTTGAACTGAGATTGGCTGCATCCCCCAAAGGTGTCCTGCGCCAATCAGAAGTGTTGTAATTAGCTGTCTTGTCTGACAGTTGAGTTATGGTCCTTTATTTCAGACTCTTAAAAATATCCCGCTCAAAAATAGTGCATATTTAATCATGAGCTTTTCTATCTTGAGAATGGTACAAGATACATGATATTCATTGTCATCAGATGTTCGTCATACACAAACAAATGTTTACATACTAAACATGACATGTTTTTATGGATGTTATACGTGTAGGTAATAAAATATGAAAATTTCTGGTTACAAAATTATATTGGTTTTACACATCATGGCATTTTATCAAGTTAAACCTTATAGTTACCATTCTTACAAATTTAAAGATTATATTTATCAATTATATGTGATTGCACATCGCTACACACATTTTAAAGAGTTCCATCAGTCTATAATCCTTAATTTGTTAGGTACAAACATTACCACAGTTCAAAGTGATTATCAGCATTATCTAGCAAGGCTAGATTAAGATGAAATGTCTTAGAGTTTTTAGTGGTCCTTGTAACCTTACAAAAGAGAAGTCTGCTTTAACTGTGTGTGGAAGATCAGGTTGCAGAGGGGCCTTTCTGACAAATCAGGACGCCTGGGCCGTTTGATTTTTTTTATAGTGAAACATTCCAAACTGATAGGCTGTTTTTTTCCTAGATCCAGATATATGTTGTTTCAATTCTTATGCACATATAATCTTACAGTTTCATAGTATGTTTAAACTACCGGTAATCTAATTTGTTAAATTCAAAAAAGTGTACCATCTCAATCAAATATTTATAATGAACTGAAGCCCTCTCGGAGAGGGAGGATCTCTTGGATTTTATAAAGTGCTCACAGGATTTTCAATGTATTGCTGATAATCCCAGGTGATATCCTATTAAATCCTTAGCATGCCTCGATGTATCTTTTATACAGTAGCTTTAAACTGCACTTTTTATGTGATGTAAGATTTTAGGGTTTGAAAAAAAACTTGGTAACTTTAGTTTTTTGTTGAACCTTTAATGATCTTTAATCATGTAAGACTTTAGCTGCATTCTTATTAAGGTCTTGAGTAGATTCCTTTGAGTGTACACTATAGATTTTACCCAATTAAAAATAATAAAACAAATCTGACAATACTTTATCTGACATTAGCAGCAATCCTCTTCTCAACAGTCCACATGATTTGAGGTATTATTCATGTCACAATTCAAAGCACAAACGGTGTGGGACAGGTTAAGCTCTGAAGTCAATTCAAATCCTTAAGAATGAGCAATAGTAACAGGGATGCTTACCTTGAAGAGTATTTCTTAGAATTTTAAGTAGATATATCTAAATGTGTATTTATTTGTATATGTGTTTCAGACATGGTTCGCCGTTGGTGTACATTGGAAGGTGGGTTTCTCAGTTACTATGACAACAAGAAGATTGCCACACCCATTGGTCGGGTTGACATTAGTGATGTGGTGAGCCTGGCCATCAACAACACTGAGAACATCACAGATACAGGGTGCGTGTCTTTTTCTCTCATGCCCTCTTGTAAAAGCAATAGTCCACCCATAAATTGAAATTGTCATAATTTACTCACCCTCATGTTGTTCCTAACCTGTATGACTGTCTTTCATCCATAGAGTAGAAAAAAAGAGCCTCAAACGTGACAAAAGGGTACCATGACAGTATCAGAAAAGTGGTCAGAAACAGAATATATCCTGGTTAATTTCGTAACCTCCGTTCCCTGATGGATGGAACATTACGTTGTGTCAATGTAGTGACATTAGGGGTCACTCTTGAGAGCCTGAGACACCTCTGATTTTTGATAAAAGGCCAATGGGAATTGGCGAGTGGTATTTTCATGCCCCTCCCCCGGACATACGGGTATAAAAGGAGGGACAGGAAGTCCTGGCCATTTCAGCAGGTAGTTCAGCGTTGTGGCAGGAGGGACACAACGTCTCATTCCCTCCATCAGGGAATGGAGGTTACGAAAGTAACCAGGACGTTTCCTATTTGTCACACACTCAATGTTTTGTCGATGTAGTGATACTAAGGGTCCCCTATAAAACGCCACAACTAACTGAACTGGGTTACGTGGATCTGCTGTGCGAGACGGGCAGACTGCGATATGCCGCATAGCCAGCGCACCGGGCCAGCCCGTAACCTCCCCTGACACTAGTGTGAGAGTCGAGCAGTCCGTATGGGGACGAGTCGACTACCCAAAAGGATAGGGACAGGCATGCAGAGTACCTGTCCCAGTACGGGGCGTAGTTAGCACAAGTACTAACTGGCAGTGAGTTTCTCCGCAAACTCATCTTCTGCAGGGCTGGGAGGAAATCAACCAGGGAACACATCTATGAACACTGCTGGGAATCAACAATGCACATCTTCAGCTCAAGGGAGGTGAAAGGTGCTAGGCGCAAACGGTATACACGGCCAGTCGACCCGGACTTACCGGTTCGTTCCTGCTAAGACACAGGACGAGACCGGCTCAATATACTCTTATGTGAGGGAAAATACTCTTTTAGAATATACTCTTTTAAGATCTGCTGAAGTGCACCTGTGCAGAGAGGGGAGAAAGCCGCTGTAATGCGGCGTAAGGATTCAGCAGAGGTGAGGAATGGAAATCGCTTGACTCAGTTTGAACCATCAACCTTTCGTCTCCGAAGAGAAAATCTAATGAGCGGTATGCATGTACCCTCCTTTTATACCCGTTTGTCTGGGGGAGGGGCATGCAAATACCACTCACCAATTCCCATTGGCATTTTATCAAAGATCAAAGGTGTCTTGGGCTCTCAAGAGTGACCCCTATTGTCACTACATCAACACAACGTCGAGAGAGTGACAGATAGGGAATGACAATAAAACATTTTGAGTGAAGATATCTTATAATGACCTTTTATGTTTTATCACCTTTGTGGGTTAGAAGCTTCAGATGGTTTCAGATGGTCAAATATAATAATGTAATCAAAAATACTTGAGGGGAAACTAACAGGCTAACCTCTAACCTGATTAGCTTGACCCTCTGGAAAATGGTCACACTCTCCCTTTTCCCCCTCATTCTTTTGCTCTCACTGCTGTAACAAAAACATCCCCCACCCAAAAAAAATGGGCCACAAGTCAGAGCTGTTAACGCCATTAAGAGGGTGACCTTTCTCCCTGGATTAATCACTGGTGTTCAGCTGTTTATTGTAAGCGCAAAATACTAACAGAGATTAATCACCATCCTTTCAGTTTCACAGCTGTGAGCATGTGGGCATGTGTGTGTGTTTGTGTTCATTTGAGTGATTGTGTGTGTGCTAATTGTGCATTTTCCACACCACCCACAGGCCAGTGTTCACCTTCGAGTTGTACCTGCAGTCGCAGAAAGTGCTGGTGTTCGGAGCGGAGACCTCGGACACACACAAAGATTGGACACGTGCCATTGCCAAGGTTACACACACGCACACTCTAACACATTAAAAAATATGTCATAATAAAAAGATTTATCAAAACTTTTACCGTTGCTGATCTTACCGTACATGCACACTTTTTGTGTTCAAATATGAATGTTCCCGTTGCAGTGTTTGCCAAACTACACATGTGTGTGTTGACTCTTGAAGGTCATTTGATTGTCTTTGACCCTGTTGTGTCTTTGTGTTAGTGTTTTTCTTGTGCAAGTGGGTGTATGCTATTATTCCTTCAAACAAGATCCATCACTCTTTCCTCTCATCTTACACACTCACACACACAAGATTTCCATTTAAGTGAAGTGTGGAGGAGCCAGTGTCTAGGCAGACGTGTTCGCGTAACTCTGAGAGGCTCGGCTTGGGAATAGTCAAAGGGTGTTTGTGTTTGTACTTCGCTCTGTATATGCTGGTTTAATGTAATGCAACTCCAGGGTTAGCCTTAGTTTCTGTTTGCCAAAAAACACTAGAAACTTCTTCATGTGATCTGCACAACCCTCTGACTTTTATATGTTCCCTTTCCTCTCACTACCCTGGATTTTCTGATATTTTTTCTGTCTCTGTCTTTCCAGTGTTTTGTCCCCGCAAGGGCAAATGCTCTGCTGAAGCAGGACAATGAGCTTATTGGCCGGCTATACTATAAAGAGGGTCATGACCTTTATCACTGGCGAACGGGATGGTTTGCTCTGGTGGGTTCAGAACTGTACTTCTGCTCTGGAGTTGAAGAGGAGGGAGCACTTCAACTGAAACGCCTGCAGGAGCTCAGTTAGGACAAACACACACACACACATAGAAGTAAAATGAAATATATTAAAGGAATAGTATCAAATACAAATTTTGCCATTCCAACCAGAGAATGTTTGAGCTTCCCTTTTCAATACAAAAAAAGTGGATAGTGATTTAAAACGCTAAACTCTTAAAAAAAAAAAAAAAAAAGCACTATACAATTATCATTAAAAGACCATATAAAAGCCATATGATGGCTTTGTGTATTATTCACTGCTAATCTTCCAGCCAGTCACATAAGAACCATTGGCTTTTTGTGTCAATGACATCTGCAGAGGTGTATTAATGCATGGGCTGAAGCCCAGGGGCCTCACACATACCTTTTGTATGGACTATTCTTAACTGTCCACTCTTTGAATAAAGCTGCTCTGACATTCTGCCTAAGATATCCTTTTGTGTTTCATGGAAGCAAACAATAGACCCGGAATGACGATTAACACATTTATCGATTTGACGAATAGACTTCTTTTTATATTTTGTACAAACAAACCCATACGGACCTGTGAAAAAGTGCATTCACACAACTCTCTGGAGTACAGCATCAGCGCCTCCCCAGCACTTTGTTACACTTTCAACTTACCAGAAAATTTAGATAAAGTATCATTTACGTGTGCAGTGCCAGTTCTAAAACCAAAACAATATGTTCTCTTCAAATGCTTTTTATGTGAAATTCAATGTGAACCTCCCACTTTGTAAATGTGTAATGTTATTTGAATTCCTACTATTTCCATGCATTTCTGTCTATATATTGTGGAATACTACAGAATACTAGTTTTGGAGATGTTAACATTACTGTTACCATTTGTATTGTTTTCTTCTGTAAGAAGGAACTAAATGCATTTTGACATGACTAGAAAAAAAATATAAGGTCAAATTCAAGCACTTTTGAAATCCTATGATTAATTGTGATTAATCATGAAAAATCATGCAATTAATCAGGATTAAAACATTTTATCAACTGACAGCACTACTTTGCTGAAGACAAATCAAGCTCAGTAACTGCCCTGTTATTGGACTCTTTCATTCATGGAGTAAATTAATCCTGGCTTACTGTACATAGTGAATTTCTACAGTGGCATTGGTCAATGAAAACTACTGTGTTTGAATGATGCAGATTTCAGGCTACTAGGTGTCATTGTAAGCCAATGTAAGTTACTTCAACATTCAACAAAAAATTACTGAGTGCACCTTCAAAACTTAGTTGTTGGGAAATCAAAGAAAACTATGAGTATACCAGGATGGATTTGTGTGTATATTCAACTCATGTATGTTCACACACACATTTACAATTATCTATTGAAAAAGATTGTTCATCTTCAATTTTTACAATGGATTACATTAGTGTTGTCTGCAATAGTGCAAAAGTGTCTCAGTTTGCGACATCTTCAGCCTTGTGATGATTTTCTTCAAATCTCATCTAATACATTATCCCTTACTTTTCTGTGCCGCCTCCTCTGCGACCTGCTTGTATTTCCTCATTGGCATTCCCAGTGTGCTAATGTTTGACTTGGTTCCCACGTCTCTGAAAGACTCATCTGGTCACATGTCTCGCTAGTCTCTGAGGGAGACTGCAGTTGCCTATGGCAATCGTGTTTGGGCGGAAGGTAGCTGACATGAGCTTGGCACCCATGGACCAGATTTGCAACATTTACGCTACATTGAGGCAGGAAAAATCAATGAATTTTTTTTTTCCAAACTGTTCAAGGCCAAATAAGGGATCAGATCCAGAAAGCCAACATACTTAGGCCAGGATTAAGAGGGTGATGCCTCAACAGTTTGCAGAGCCTTGAAATGTAGCGTGGCATGCTAACGAAGCATCTCCAGGGGTTTAAGATCTCTATAACGACGGAACATATGAGCCTCAAAGGGCTGGAACTCTGTGAAATTAGATTAGGACACAGACATAACCAGACCAGCAGTTCATGGCTTGGCCTAGCTCACCCTCTTTTCACTACAAACAGGGGAGCAGTATCACATTCATTCATTAAGCAATTGGAAAACACTATGAAATGGGTGAAATGGATTCTGATAGTCACACAATATATTTGGAGCACAAAGAAGCATTTGTGAGATACTGTCTGTTAATAACATCATATAGCCTTGGCCAAAAGTATTGGCAGTGACATACATTTTGTGTTTTGCACAAAAGTTTGCTGCTTCAGTATATGTAGATGATTTTTTCACGTTTCTATGGTATACTGGAAAAAAATGATAAGCGTTTCATAAGTTTTAAAAGCTATTCAATATATGCAAAAAGTCAATATTTACAGTGTTGACCCTTGTTCTTCATAACCTCTGCAATTTGCTCTGGCATGCTGGATATCAGCTTCTGGGCCAAATCCTGACTGATGGCGATCCATTCTTGCCTTATTAGTGCTCAGAGTTGATCACAATTTCTGGGCTTCTGGTTGTCCACTCACCTTTTGAGGATTGACCACAGGTTCTCTATGGGATTACGATCCGGGGAGTTGCCTGACCACGGATCCAAAATTTCAATGTAATGATCTCCGAGCCACTTCATTATTACTCTTGCCTTGAGACATGGTTTTCCATCATGCTGGAAAATGCACGGATCATCACCAAATTTCTCCTGGATCGTTGGGAGAAGTTGCTCTTGCAGGATGTTTTGATACCATTCTTTATTCATGGCAGTGTTTTTGGGCAGAATTGTGAGAGAGCCCACTCCCTTGGATGAAAAGCATCCCCACACATGGATGGTCTCAGGATGCATCACTGTTAACACGACACAGGACTCATGGTAGCGTTCACCTTTTCTTCTCCGGGCTATCGATTTTCCAGATGTCCCAAGCAGTCAGAAGGGGGCTTCATCAAAGAAAATAACTTTGCACCAGTTTCTGCTGTCCAATCCTTGTACTTCCTGCAGAATTTCAGTCTGTCCTTGATGTTTAACTTGGAGAGAAGTGGCTTCTTTGCTGCCCTTCTTGACACCAGGCCATTGTCCAAAAGCCTCACTGTGCGTGCAGATGCACTCACACAACCTGCTGCCAATATTGAGCAAGCTCTGCACTGGTGGTGACACGATTCCGTAGCTGACTCCTCAGGAGGAGACGGTCCTGGCACTTGCTGGACACTTTATACGTCTTCTTTTATATACAGTATACAAACAATTCCTACTGTGTATTGGTAAAAGAAGAAGAATCCTGATATTAGAGTTACTGAAGTCACAATCCTAAACCCAGCAATACAAGGCTGTATAGTTCACTTTTTTAACTCCTTAATAAAAAACGTTTATGTTTATGGGAGGTTAAAAGGATAAAGAGGTTGTGTTTGTTTTATCAAACAGTGATAGTGAATATTTGCTTCTTTTCAGTAAAGCTTTTAATAAAGCCTGTGAACCCAGTAATGCTCCTTTAATATTTGTAACCTCCCTTCCAATAACATTGCAAAACAAAATTTGAAAATATCTAAAGTGCAGCAATTAAAATGCTTGTTTTTTTTTTTTTTTACCACTTTAGTGCCCATGTTTCAGTTCATATTAGTGAGATATGGAGTTTCAAAAATAATAGAGCAATTTTGTTCTCAGTTGACCTGTTTTGTTTTGTTTTTATTACTCTGAAATGGATTAATCTAAGAAAGAATGAACAGGTGATTGAGTCTGTTAATCAAATCAATTCAATTCATTCATTTAATTAAACACAATTCAAAGATTCAGAGAGTTTAGTTTTGAGTATAACAGTACTCTTTTAGTAATTGTTTTTGTGTCATTATTCTGCTACTTGAGGGAGAGGGACAGACAAAAAAAAATCTGTGTCAGAATTGATGTAAGAATCTGTTAATATGTTTGTATGCAATGATGTTCATTGTGTACACGTGTTTGATGGAAGCAGCATTCTTAAACTCCTCTTGTACTGCTGTGGTAAATAATGACCAGCAACTCAACTTACTGTTCCACTGACTCCAGCTGGAAAATTTACAAAAACACTAAAGCTCCCATCATTTGTTTTAGTCCATCTCTTTTTCTCTCCCAACTAAGCATCTGAAAGTAGTTTCCTACTTATGTCAACATGAATGTTTTAAGGACTACTTCAGCAAAGGTTTTTCTATTTTTTTTCCAGCTGTGTCCACTCATATGGAGGGTGACGAGAAAATTCAGGTCTTGCTGATGGTTGAGAGTGGAAGGTACAGTACATTTGGCACCTTTAACCCTTCCATGCAGTTGGCAATCAAGTAAAACTGTAGCACTTAGCGGGTCAAATTGACCTGGCTCGTTAAATCTCAGTTCAGTAGTCACAGTTTGTACAGTTTCCCCTCATCAACTGTTTTATCATCAATAACCAACCTTTCACTAATTTACAAATGTAAAATGTAAAAAGTAAATTCTTCAAATATACGTGTGTGCATGTGTGTTTGTGGGTGGATCAAGTTTTGCTTCCATTTGTTTAATTTATTCCCCATTTGTTTCCATTGACTTCCATTGGCATTATTTTATATTGAGCTAAATGTATGTTCCCCTTCTGTCGCTCTCTGCACGTTGTGTCAGAGAAGCGACACTAGGGGTCTCTCGAGCGCCGATATCCACCTCTGATCTATGAAAAAAGGCCAATGAGAGTTGGCAACCAGTATTTGCATGTCCCGCCCCCGGACATACGGGTATTTAAGCGGCGCAAATACGGGAGTTCATTCAGGAAAATTTCTTCGGAGCCGATGGTCGTGTTTGCAGACTGCTGCGTATTACACACCGAGTTCCTGCTATCCTCTGCTGCATGCTGTTGGATTCTACGGCACACAACAGCGGCTTTCTCCTGTTTGCACGGCTGTGCACTTCCTGCCCCTGAGCGCATCGACAGTTGCAGATAAGAAAGATCTCTCACGAGTCTTTCATTCATAAAAGAGTGATTTTATTTAAAAGAGTAATTTCCTCTAAAAGAGCAAAAACACAGCGGCGTTGAACGTCCTTTTAAGGACGCGTCTTTTGATGCCTTTCCGCCCCTGTGTTGTTTCTGGATGCGGTAGAGTACTCTCCGCTTCCGACGGCCACAGGCATTGTCTCGTGTGTCTGGGCAGCGATCACACCGAGGCTGCGTTTATGGATGGTTCATGTTCTCATTGCGAGAACATGACCATGACAACGTTAGCGGTCGCGGCTTGCTTACAACCGTAAGCAAGCCACTCCAGCCGCCCAGCGTCGCTCCTTCTTCCCACGGGATTGAGGACGATGCGGCTGGCGATGGAGGCGATTCGGGATGGCAGCGGGTGCAGCTCGCCGGTACGCCCCTCAGACCACCCGCGCCCGGCACGCTCGTTGACTCCCGTCCCCGCCGAGGTGGCGGCGACTTGCCTCACAGCCAGTCTGCCTACCCTCTTGCGATGGAAGCAGATGAGTTCGCCGCGACATCGGAGGGCGTGGGCTCTGACGCTGAGGGCTCCTCTGGGCTGCCGCCGGGCTTGCACGCCCAGGAGGAGGCCAACGCGCAGATGTCCGATATGCTTTCCGGGCAGCCAACAGCGTGGGCCTGGATTGGAACCCTCCATCCTCCCCACAGCAATCACGGCTGGACGATTGGTTCTGGGCGGGGCTGCTCACAGCCTCGCCCGTTCCTTTCTTCCCGGAGGTGCATGATGAGCTGACGCCTTCGTGGAGAGCACCCCTCTCCACTCGCCGCACCGCCACCTGCTCATCCGCCCTCGCCACCCTCGACGGCGGAGCGCCACGGTACACGGAGATCCCCAGGTGGATAGAGCTGTTGCGCTCCACTTATGTCCTGGAAGCACTACCACCTGGCGGGCCGCCCTGAACTCCCTTCCCGGTCCTGTAGAGCAACATCCTCGCTCACCGCGAGGCCTACAGCGCTACCGGACGCCGCTTCGCCTCTGCATGCCATGGCTCTCCTGCAGGTCCACCAAGCCAAGGCACTTCGCAACATGCACGGGGGTGGCCCTGATCCCGACACGCTGCAGGAACTGCGCTCAGCGACCAACCTCGCCCTGAGAGCGACGAAGGTCACAGCGCAGGCTCTCGGGCAGGCGATGGCCACCCTGGTGGTCCAGGAACGTCAGCAATGGCTGGACTTGGTTGAGATGCGTGAAGCCGACAAGACTCGCTTCCTCAACGCCCCTGTCTCCCAATTCGGCCTCTTCGGCGACACCGTTGAGGACTTTGCCCAGCAGTTCTCCCTGGTGAAGAAGCAGACGGAGGCCATTTCGCACATCATGCCGCGCCGCAAGCTTGCTGCCATGGCCCAGGCCCCACCTGCTCACCGAGGGCATCCTCCCATGGCCAGAAGACCTTCTGCTCCGCCCCAACCTGGGCCCAGCTCTCAGCCCCGGCGTCGAGCAAACTGCAGGAAGCGTACGCCCCCTGCCTCACGGACCCCGTCGAGGACCCGGAAGGCTCCCAAGCATTCCTGAGACAGCGGACCCAAACGGGGGCTGCGGTACCCAAATTCTCAATAAAAGAGCTATTTCCTTTACCTCTGGGTCACATGGCCCGCAAATGCCGTTCTCACGGCACCTTGCTTTCAGGCCTCAACAGTCTCGGCGCCCAGGATGCGGTGCTTCCGCCCTCAGCCCCACGACTGTTCCCCGGCCGGCCGGTTCAGACGAGTCCAGAGGATGCCAGCATCAGACCTCCTCCTCAGTCACGAACCCGCCTCTACCGGGTGCGCTGAACAAGGTAAGTGCTTTGTGTTTATTCTCAGCACCAGAGCCTCGGACGCCACAGCGCCTCCGACGCCGCGTTACCTGTTCCAGCACCGCTGCGAAGCCCTCGCCGGTACGCCCAAAATACTCGCCCCTTGGTGCCCCTAGCACGGAGCTTAGAGGCATGGCTTTCACTGCCCAGCTCGCCACGGTGGCTGCACCGACCATCCGACTCGGTTACGCAATTCAGTTTGCCAGGTCTCTGCCCCCTTCGTGGGCGTTCGTTCCTCCGCAGTGCACGGCTGAACATGCCCACTCCCTGCGCTGAGGAAATCGCCTCCCTTCTAATCAAGGACGCGATAGAGCCTGTCCCTCCGACCGAAACGAAGAAGGGTTTCTACAGCCCTTACTTCTTTGTACCCAAGAAAGGTGGCGGCATACGACCGATCTTGGACCTGCGAAGTTTTCAATCGGACCTTGTCCAAACTCCCGCTCAAAATGCTTACCCAGAAACAAATTCTGTCTGGCGTCCGCATCTAGATTGGTTCGCAGCGGTAGACCTGAAGGACGCGTACTTCCACGCTCTCAATTCGCCTCGACATCGACCCTTTCTACGGTTCGCGCTTGACGGCCAGGCGTATCAGTACAAGGTCCTCCCCTTCGCCTGTCTCTGTCCCCTCGCCTTTACGAAGGTCGCAGAGGCAGCTCTTGCCCCGCTACGAGGAGCGGACATACGCATACTCAATTACTTCGACGATTGGCTCATTCTGGCCTCCTCGCAGGAATTACTATGCGCACACAGAGACCAGGTGCTCGAGCACCTCGGCCGCTTAGGGTTTCAGGTCAACTGGGAAAGAGCAAGCTCACCCCGGTCCAGAGCATCTCTTTTCTCGGTTTGGAGTTAGACTCAGTCTCAATGACAGCACGTCTCTCCAACGAGCGTGCTAAGTCAGTGCTGGAATGCCTCGCTTCTTTCGAACCAGGCACCGTGGTCCCTCTGAAACGTTTCCAACGGCTCCTGGGGCATATGGCATCCTCCGCGGCGGCCGCGCCACTGGGGTTGATGCATATGAGACCACTTCAGCATTGGCTCCAGACTCGAGTCCCGATACGAGCATGGCGCCACGGCATGCACGGTGTGGAAGTTACCACTGCCTGCCTCCAAACCTTCAAACCCTGGACAGACCTCTGCTTTCTACGGGCAGGAGTACCCTTGCAGCAGGTGTCCCGTTGCGTTCTGGTTACAACCGATGCCTCCAAGTTGGGTTGGGGCGCCGTGTGCTGGCACATCAACTGCCTAGAGCTGCTGGCCGTTTTTCTTGCCCTGAAGAAATTTCTTCCGTTGATTCGTGGCAAGCATGTCCTAGTCAGGACAGACAGCACCACGGTGGTGGCCTACATAAACCGCCAAGGCAGAGTACGCTCCTCCACATGTCACAGCTCGCCCGTCTTCTCCTCCTTTGGAGTCAGCAGCGACTGGAGTCACTGCGCGCCACTCACATCCCCGGCAACCTCAATGTGATAGCGGACGCGCTGTCAAGACAAACCTTGCCCGGCGGAGAGTGGAGGCTCCACCTCCAATCGGTCCAGCTGATTTGGGACAGGTTCGGCAAGGCCCAGGTAGACCTGTTTTCCTCCCAGGAAACCCCCCACTGTCCGCTCTGGTATGCCCTCACAGAGGCTCTCCTTGGGACAGATGCTCTGGCGCACAGCTGGCCCACGGGGCTGCGCAAGTACGCTTTCCCCCAGTGAGCCTTCTTGCACAGGTGCTATGCAAGGTCAGGGAGGACAAGGAGCAAGTCACTCTGGTGGCCCCCTACTGGCCCAACCGGACATGGTTTTCGGATCTCACGCTCCTCATGACAGCCCCTCCCTGGCGAATTCTCCTGAGGAAGGACCTTCTTTCTCAGGGACGGGGCACGCTCTAGCATCCGCATCCAGACCTCTGGAATCTCCACGTCTGGTCCCTGGACGGGACGCGGAGGATCTAGCCGGCCTACCTTCAGCCGTCATAGACACTATTAACCAAGCCAGAGCCCCTTCGACCAGGCATCTTTACGCCCTGAAGTGGTGTCTGTTCGCGGACTGGTGTTCTTCCCGAGCCGAAGACCTGCAGAAGTGCGCAGTTAGGTCAGTGCTCGTGTTTCTTCAGGAGAGGCTGGAGAGGAGGCTGTCCCCCTCCACCCTCAAGGTGTATGTTGCTGCTATCGCGGCCCACCACGACACGGTAGACGGCAAGTCTCTTGGTAAGCACGACTTAATCGTCAGGTTCCTAAAAGGTGCCCGAAGGATGACTCCCTCCCGGCCTAACCTGTTTCCCTCCTGGGATCTCTCAGTCGTCTTTATGGGACTCCGGAGACCCCCCTTCGAGCCGCTTGACTCAGTTGGACTCAGGGCCCTCTCTCTCAAGACCGCCCTGCTGATCGCGCTCGCTTCCATCAAGAGGGTCGGGGACCTGCATGCGTTCTCTGGTAGCGACGCTTACCTGGAGTTCATCCTTTCGTGATCCTAAGACCGCGACCGGGCTACGTGCCCAAGGTTCCTACCACACCCTTCAGGGATCAGGTGGTGAACCTGCAAGCGCTGCCCCGGGAGGAGGCAGACCCAGCCCTTTCACTGCTGTGTCCAGTACGTGCCTTACGTATTTACCTGGACCGCAAACAGAGCACCAGACGCTCTGAGCAGCTCTTCGTCTGCTTTGGGGGACAGCAGAAAGGAAATGCTGTCTCCAAGCAGAGACTCGCCCACTGGGTTGTCGACGCCATTTCCCTGGCTTATCACACCCAGGCCGTGCCCCCCCCTTTGCAGGTCCGAGCCCACTCCACCAGGAGTGTTGCGTCCTCATGGGCACTGGCTAGGGGCACTGCCCTAGCAGACATTTGTAGAGCAGCGGGCTGGGCAACACCTAACACTTTTGCGAGATTCTACAATCTCCGAGTTGAGTCAGTATCGTCCCGTGTTCTCTGAGGTACCGAGCCCGTAGAACTCGGTGGCACGTCCACGATCTGACCGGGTGAATCGCTTGCACCCAGCACCCTTCCCCCTAACCAGGGGAAACAGTGCGCCTTCTTTCCCAGGAGATCCCAGGTTTGGGACACTGGTTGACTCCTCCCTAGCCCTCGTGGGTCGCAGTTCTGCAGAGGAACTCGCCGACCCAAACCACTGCGGGTACCACTAGCTACCCTGTACTGGTATAGGTGCCCCACAGGTAAGGCCTCCTGTTCGGACTCCCCTGTGTGTAAAACCACGGTTCTGTCCCCTCACGAGAGTTGACTCCGTGTTTTCCTTAGGCAGTTACAGCTGCCTCGGGTGCCGTGCTGTATGCTTCCCCCCTCTGCGAGGCTGGATCTACCACCGCACTACTGTTCCGCATAAGACCTAAGTATAGGCCATGCCATGTATTTGCCACTCAAAATTTGCCTCCCCTCCCGGGTAGGTGTGGCCTCCGCAGTGTCTTCTCCGCCCTACTAAGGGCTAAGACCCCCTTCCTTCAATGCGTGTAAGGGCCCCGGCCGTAGTTGCTCTATGCGAGAAACATAGAGAGAAAAGAGGCCCAGCCAGGCTGGCCAGTTCCCATGTTGGCGGCAGTCACCTTGTTCCCCCCTCCAGGGTAACGATAAGGAATCCTGATGGTTTAAATGGGGCATTTTCCCTGATGGAGGGAACGAGACGTTGTGTCTCCCCAGCCACGTCGCTGAGCCGAGCCCCTGTTGTGGCCGGACCATTTCCGGCTCCTCAGAAAAATCCTGAATGAACTCCCGTATTTGCGCCGCTTAAATACCCGTGTGTCCGGGGACGGGACATGCAAATACTGGTTGCCAACTCTCATTGGCCTTTTTTCATAGATCAGAGGTGGATATCGGCGCTCAAGAGAGACCCCTAGTGTCGCTTCTCTGACACAACGTCTCGTTCCCTCCATCGGGGAACGGAGGTTACATACGTAACCTAGACGTTTGTATGCGTGTTTGTTTGCATGTGAATACTTTGGATGGGTGTGTGGTTGTGGGTATGTCCCCCCCCCCACAAAAAACACACACACACACACACACACACACACACACACACACACACACACACACACACACACATCTGTTGTTTAAAAAAAATTGTAGGCTCTGATACTGATAATGTAAATACTATTTTTACAACATAATTTATAAATGAAGTTTAAGACCAAAAAGTTAAAGTTAAGTTTATATAAATTGGTGTTAAAAGTTTAAACGGGTCAAAATGATTCAGAACTGCATTCAAGCGTTAATGCAACAAAAACGGCTGTGTTGATATTAAGTTTTAATAAACATTAATATCACTATGCTGTTGTAGAACCTGTTAGAGATCCTGAAAGAGTGTGTACTTTTTTTACAGAACCGTTTATGTTCATGGCATAACCAAGCAGGATTTTGCGCTGTGGCACTCTGCCATCCAGTTGGCAGCAAAGACGGACGGTTTGGCTCTTGGTAACCAGCAAATGAAAAAAAATGATGTTCCTATCATTGTGGATAGCTGCATAGCTTTCGTCACCCAATGCGGTAATCAGTTTATATTCCATACTATTGAGGTCTAATAATTTATCTTTAATCTTAAATAAAAAGTGTATTTTATTTATTTTTTCTTAAACAGATTTGAATATTTTTGCGACATTGTTAAGTCATTAAAGAATAAAAATACGCTTTAAACCTTCATTAAGTAGAATTTTCAATAAATGTCAAAAGTTCTCTGGAATGAAAATCTAGTCCTCAGACTTACCCTAAAAACCTGTGTATATTTTACCCTTGACCTCCCCCTGCAGGTTTGTGTTGCAAGGGAATCTACCAGAAGAATGGTGATCCGGGGCGTGTGGCCCAGCTTTTGGAGGAGTTTACAAAGGATGCCCGGGTTGTTAAGCTACGGGCACAAGACCACCGACTAGAGGATGTCACAGACACACTCAAGAGCTTCCTGTCCCACAGTGAAGATGCCCTCTTGGCGAAAGAGCTGTACCCTTTCTGGATATCTGCTCTTGGTCAGTGATGCCAACCCAATGGCTCTATTTCTTTGACATAGCACTTTGATGTCAGAAGCAGGCAGGCTTGAGAGGAGGGGGTATTTTCATTCTAGAGAACATTTTATTGGACCAAAAATTTGGATACGCCCTGGAGTGTAAGATGAGTCATGAATAATTTTTGGTCCATTTTCCTGGAGAAAAAAGATCCTCAATTTTAAATGCATGTACAGGATCTGTTTAAAGTTGCATATATTATATAAATGGCCTCAAAGCAAACATACTTTGATTACAAAGCCCCAAAACTCAAATTTTGGGCTCGTCTACTACATTTTCTTGCTTCAATCTTGTGTAAAACATAAACAATATTTTTTACATATTTTTTTTGTCTTTATGTTTGATTTCAGACGAAGAGGATGAGAAGGTCAGAGTGCAGAAATATTCAGTCTACATCCAGAGTTTACCCAAGGTCAACAGGTCAACCCTTGCTGCCTTATTGCAACATTTATATAGGTAATTTTACAACAACACAGTCAGCAATAACATCCTGTCAAGCCAGTGTGTGACCATTTTCAATTTCTAAGCTCATGGTAAACATGGGTAGTCCAAACTCTCACTGGGGATGTCAGATTGCTTGAAATATTCCTGTAATGACTCTAATTGTTTGCAGAAGGCTTAATTGGCCCTTTTGGCAGATTTGGAGTGTAGCCTGACATTTTCCCCTTGATGTACAATAATCGTTTTGTTGTGTTCAGGTCTAAGAATTATTTGCGCCTGCCTGTTTTGTTTCGGCGGCTTATCTGTGGTTGTGCTTGTGTTTTCATTTAAAGTTAGCACCATACTTTTTGTTGTTGCATTTAGAGTAAAGCAACCTCAAATTAGTGCACAAGTTAATGAAATAATTTTTTTTTAAAAGTGTTTTGGCAAAGCCCACCTTTAGGAACTAGACACTTAGTGTAAATACACAATGCTACAAGTTTAATTCAGTGAATACATTGGTATACTGGTGTGTGTGTGTGTGTGTGTGTGTGTGTTTTTACTTATTTAAGGTGTGTGTTTGTTAACCACACCGGCCAATGGCTGGTCGATTGAGAAAATCTGCTGTGGAAAAACAGCCATGAAAGTGTATTTTACATTATTGTTATGCACAAATATTCATTTGTCTATATGACAAAGGAATTATATAGCATGTTTGTCTTGCAGACTATTATTTTTAAATCAGCACATGCACTTGTCAAAAAACATAAAGACCCATAATGATTTTGTTCCTCATATTTTTGTTTTGGCAGCATATTATGCTAAATATTCCAGTTTTCTTTAATTGATGGATTGAATGTCTTGATTCAATCTAGAAATTCATTATTTGATTCAGTCATGTTACTTCAAGGAGGATCAGAATATTATTCTCACAATTAATTTTAAACCATGTATCTTTTTTGCAGTTACCAATAAAGTTACCAGCTAATTGGCAAAGTTTATTTACTAGACAAAGCCAGTTTTTACAAAAATGTGTTGCATTGCTTGTGGGGCTGCAGCTAACGATTATTTTGATTATCAACGAATTATTCGACTGTTCTGGCAATTATTGCAATGATTAATCATTAACTCTTAACCAACTATTCATCTTGTGCCCCAACTTAAAAGGTTGTATTAAATGTGCTTACTAACAATAAAGAGGACAAAATCATCTTTTAAAAATACCTCTAAATGACATTCACTGAATTAAAGAGAAAAAAACCTTTTTATTAAGTACAAAAATTCAGTAAAAAAAAAAAAATCACTGCAAAAAATCTTATTGTTATCAAGTGTTTTGTCTTATTTTCCTATATCATATATTTAGACTTGCTTTAAGAGAATGTATCTTAAATATAAGTGTATTTTGTATTCAAGTGTATTTTTTCACTTGTTTATTCATCTGCCAGTGCAGTAAAGTCAAAATATACTTATATTGAAGATCTATCCTCTGAAAGAAAGTCTAAATATATTATATGTTGCTTCAGGTAAATGTTTCATGTTTGAAGGATTTTTTGATATTTTAAAATATTTAAATATTTAATATATTCAACATTCTCAGACCACAATTGTTTCTTCTGCAGTATAGCTCCTAAAGTAAATGTACTTTATTTTAAAGGAGTTTTAGGTATTCATATAGGAAAACAAGCCAAAACAACAACAGTCACTCCCTAGTTTAGGGGGCCTAGCTACCCAGGACCCCTAAACTCTCTCTTCTTAATAGAGCTGCGTATCTCCGATTTTCTTCACAATAATTTGCACACCGCAACACATATGTGTTATGAATCATGTTATAATCTAATTGGAGCAAGTGTGTGCGAGGGACGAGCTTGCCCGTGCCAGAGTGTACATAAGCTGGGTGCAGATTCAATCTCTCTGCCTTAGATCGGGTCACTTAATGCGACTCATAGAAGCGGCGATCAGTGCACAGAGAAATGCTAGTTTCAGAGTTTGTACTTATTTACATGACCTGTTTCCTTATTATTTGAATATTAATGAAGGATGTATTTAAGATAAAATGGCAAGGTGTTTTCATTTAAAGACACTCTGACATGCAAGTTTTGCTTCAGTAGAACGGCAGCTCCGGCTCTGTTGTATTTCACAACATGAGTGCTTCTATATTTACTGTAGTTATTTCGTATTTTTGTATAATTTCCTCATACTTGCAATCTAAATCACCTGAAGCTGTTTGGAAAGTTTGGAGTGTGTCTGGACTGTAAGCTGTTTCCTCTCCTCAATCATGCGCGAGATACAGTGCTCCTCTTTTTTTTTTTTTATCAGCCCTAGTTGCAAGTGTATATTCTGTATCATTTCTGTAGGAATGCACTGTCATAGGTAAGGATGTTCACACATTACTGCATGTATACTATGTTGAAGATACGTGTTTGTATTTGTACAGGATCCAGAGTTGTTCACACATTAACCAGATGAGCACACAAAAGCTGGCATGCGTGTTCTCCTCGTGTCTCTTTCAAACAGAGGGTCACATGGCTCAGGAGACTCGTGTGGTGGAGGATCTTATCAACAATTACATCCCGCTCTTCTCTGTAAGATACAATAAGATTTTAAACCTAGCTGGTCTTTGTTGCTTCAATTCAGGTCCATGTTCATACTTGTCAGACTGCTCCAGTTTTCAGTATACAAGAGCCAAAATAACACTTTTACAGAGTTGTTCTTTCATTTCAAAGATGTGTGTTGTTAATTAAGCAGTATCACATTCGTAATTGTGATGTTGTGATGAATATTAGCATGGCAGTGACTACTTATGGTGCTGGGTAACCTGGCCCTCAGTGAAAGCTCATTGGTCCAAAGTCCCAGTCCTTATAATTGTACATTAAACTTCAAATACATTCTGATTGGCTGTGAATGTGTTGCGTGTCTTGTTAGGATATGATGTAGCATTTTATACTGTTATGTTTATGAATGTATAGTGAATCCTTCAATAGTAGTCCCTTGTGTAACTGCTGTAGAATCTAATGTGAGAGATCGATCGATTTGTCCATTCTAATTTTTAATGTGCTTCGTGAAAATGCATAACTGATAAACAGCAGGCCTTTGTTGAACACCTCATTTGAAGAGGGATATAAGAAACTGGCAAACTGTGCCTGTTTACCCCTTTCACAGTACAGTATATGACAAACACCTACTCTGTAGTGCTGAGAACAGTGAAAAGAATATCCATCTAACACTACAATGCTGAAAATGTGTGAAGCAGAGGTCAGTCTTCGTGTTGCTCTTGGTTGTGTACTTCTGTAATGGGATTTCCAGTGCTGCGCTGTGCTAATTCCCCCTCGGCTCTCTCATACATTCATAGGCCCCCTGGCTTCACACATACACACAATTGTACTCATGGAGAGAAAGAGAGAGGGAGAGAGTGTGTGTGAAACGTGAAGTTTAGCATGACAAATAGCCAGAATCTAGAGCTGAAGATGGGAAATTCCTCTGAAATAATATGTAGCGTAACACCATGGCATAAAGGTGTAAATTAAAGTTCAATATACACATTCACATTTGTTTGTTTTCTATGAATACATCCAAACAGCTTACTGTTACTTGTTTTGTCACACTGCCAAGTAAATATCTCAATTTGCCTTGAAAACAAATGTGATTTATTTTCCTACAGACCTATAGCTCTTGTCCTCAAAAATATGTATTTCCATCCCCAGGGAGTATGTAGTTCTTATCAACTCAAATGTTATAGGTGAAGTGTGTAATTTCACCTTCACCAAATGGAATTGCAAAAATAAGTTGAAGAAAATCTAAGCGGTGCTTGCTTGTGCAAAACTCGCCGCCAATTGTTTTAGAGATTTTAGAGTGTTCTGGGTTGGGTCCCAAAGTGTTGCTAGGGTGATCTAGTTGGTTGCTAGGTGGTTGCGTTTTGGCCCAAGTCAAAAGACTTGGCCCCCAGGTCTCTATAAAATTCTGGTCCATAGATATGGCTGTGGTCCTTCCTTCAATATAAGTCTATGGGATTTGTCCAGCTGGTTTATCGTCCACTGGGTCAATTGGCTAATTAAAATATGGTTCATGGTTATGATTATTTTAAAATTGTAACCATAACCATGAGCCTTAGCAAGCACCAGTAATGATTATTTTCACACAGGTTGTGATACGCCAGAAATTGACATATCGGAAATTGACTCAAACAAATAAGTAATGTTGAAGACCACAGAGCCACAGTGTTCACAATATTCATAAAGTCAGCATATGGCTTATTTTTATCTGTAAACATTACATTGGGATAGGAGTAAGCATTTTAACATTTGAAGAAATTACAATCTTCATCTTTAATTTTCGTTTATACTCCTTGTACTGTTTTGTTTCTTATGTACTGTTAAAGGAATATTCCTGGTTCAATTCAAGTTAAGCTCAATCGACAGCATTTGTGGTATAATATTGACTACCACAAAAATTCATTTTGACTCGTCTCTTCTTTTCTTAAAAAAAAAAAAACATTTTACAGTGAGGCACTTACAATGGAAGTGAATGGGGGACAATTTTTTAACTCACTGTTTCAAAAGTTTAGTTACAAGACAGAAACAATATGCATGTACACATGATTTTAGTATGATAAAATGGTTTACTAACCTTTTCTGTGTAAAGATACAGCCAATTTTACAACTTTGTTACCATGACAATTGTTACGATTCCCTGTTGTCTGCCCCGCGTTTCACATGTCACTGTCATGCACTACATTTCCCATAGTTCCCTGCCCTCATCACTGCCATCACTATGTCATTGTTCGCACCTGTTTGTCATTTGTATCCTCATGTGTCTGTGCATTTAAACCCTGTTGTTCCTCCATTACCCTGTCGTTCGTTGTCTCAACTGTTGTGACGTCGCTGATGTTCCCACTGTTTTGATGTTTCCCGTGTTCTGATGTTCGCTCCCGTGCCTCTCTTCCCATGTTCATTCCTGCCATGTTTTCTCAGTTCGTGTGCCCGTGAATGTTTTCGTGTTTTAGTTTCTGTTTGCCCATCGTGGTAGTTTCATTTGTTCCTGTCTGTTTATTTTCGACTCTGTTCAATAAACCCGCACATAGATCCAAACTCCCTTGTCTGCCTCATCCTGCAACCATAACAACAATATAATGACAACAAATCCTAAAATGCTAATTTACAGCTCAAATACTAACATGTTTTAGTAGTAGAATTAATATAAGTGCTTTTATAAATTTCTGTGTTTAAATCCTCCAAAAAGTGTCCCCATTCACTTCCATTTTAAGTGCTTCACTGTAAGTCAGATTTTTGCTTTAAAGAAAATGAGGGAAGAGTCTAAACAAATTTTTGTGATAATCAACATTATGCCACAAATGCTGTAGATTGATCTTAACTTGTACTTAACCCAGAACATTCCTTTAACAGAGGCTTCAACTTGAAGTTTTCTAATGTGTCATTTCAAAAGGGTCCTTTAATAGGAGGCTTGTTGAAGAGTTTCAATGCCTTGACTTTGCTGTTGGGGATGTGAGCGGGGCTGTTTACTGTGCACAGGAGCCTTTAATCTCTATTTATCTGTCCGGTTCCATTAAAACAGGTCAATGAAGAGCAGGTTAGGCAAATGGAGAAAGAAAACAGCTTTATCACCAGGTGGAAGGACATCACAGTAAGTCACCCCTATTAACCTTTCCATTAAATAGGATTGTGTGTGTTTACAAGTCAAAGAAAGTGAATGGCTTTTATAGCACGTAGTGTTACAGTTCATAAATGTTTGTGTTTACCCCATAACCTGCATGTGTTTGCATATGTGTGTGTAAGTGTTCACAGGTTGCACAGTTTTACAGGTCACAAGATCACTTTGACCTGTCTGGCTATTGTTTTGAGCAAATTAGAGCATACTCCAAGCTCTTTCTTCTAGTTCACCTTTCTGTCTCCTGCTTTATACCTCGCTGGCACCACATGGAACAGTTTGTTCAGATAAGCTGAAAACAAATTAATCTTCCTTTGTGTGCTGCTATTCAAGTATAAAAAGTTTGTGTGCATGTGTTCAAGTTCAGGCAAGGACGATTTTTGAACTGACCCATGGAAAATCTTGCCCCAGACGTAAACACAGTTACACACACATTCTTTATTATGACGGTGTCGCACATTTTAAAATAATTATAAAATCATCAAAACTATCAAGTAACAAATGGATGTATGGGAGTTTGACTGTGACCATAAATGTTAAACAAAGCAAAACTATCTTACATGTTAGATTCTTCAAAGTAGCTTCCCTTTGCTTTGATTACAGGTCTGCACACTCTTAAACAACTTCATAAGGTATCCACCTGGGATGCTTTTATCAATAATGAAGGATAAATGTAAAGAAATGTATACCTGATCAACTTCAGTTTGTCTACAAAACTAATTTCAAGCCTTTAGAACTTAAAGTAATTTAGCATGTACCTACTGTTTAAATATAATTTCAGTTAATACACTTAATAATTATGTCTATTTTCATACATTTAGTCCATGTTTAGGATGAATTTGTGAATTGTTTAATTTCTGTTAATGAATGACTTTTAATAACTTGTATAGAAGATACATATTTGAGTTCATCAAAATTTAACGCTGTGGACAGTGGGATAATTCGGACCTTTGGGACTAAACACAGCACATAACATACTGATTCTCTGGTGATGAAAGAAAACAATGTTAATTTATAGAGAAACGCTCCAACACTGATTACATTGAGTCCGTTTCATCTGTACAAGAGAGGAAGTAAAGAATGCGCATATGTGGCCCACTGTACAAAGAGTTTGTTCCTGGCAGTCAGCAGATGGCCGAACCCTGCACCATCCCTTATCCTAAACATATGGAAGCTCTAAGGCTTAGTAGCCTGCCAGGACCAACTCGAGACACCTGTCTCCTATCGCAGAGTCTGTGTACTACTTCTTCTGTGGTGAAGACAATACATGACATGCAGCCTGCATTCGACAGTGCACCCTCTAGTGGATGATGACTGTATAGATAGATCATTCTTTTCAATGTCTGCTGGCATGATTACTGAACGCATTTGTTCTGAAATTAACTAAACAACAATCAAAAAGTTATTAACAACAATTAATCGATTATCAAATAATCATTAACATCCCTAAATTGTATGTCCACAATGTTAAATGGTACTGTACCCTGGCATAAAATATATAGCATCTTTCTCAGTATTGATCAGAGGATGCACAAATAAGAGTTTAGTCACTACACTATTATAGATAGAATAAATAATTTACACATAGAATGCTAGCATATGTCTCATTTACTGTACATTTAAGTACATTTTGCCATAGCAGTTTTAATTGTTTAGGAGGAGAGCTTTAAGCTGTGAGATGTTTGCCAGATTTGTGGTGTAATGCTGCAAAATGATGTGTGGGTCTCCAGCTGTGTGTCATTTAGTGCGACACACAGTCACTGGTCTGAGCTGAATGGGTTTCTGATTGCTTTTGTGTTAGATCCACAAAGGCTGCAGTTGAGTGTCTGGTTTCTCAGCAAAGCTGTGTTATTCTCTTCCTTCATTCCTGCCTGCCTTCCTTTGTGTAATGACCGCTAAACTATATGATTCACTGTTGTCCATGGCAGCTGATTTTCTAAATATCTCTCCTATCACGCCTCAGTAATTTTCTTTTCACATGATACCATCATTTAAACTAAAATCTAATTTCATGGCCACTTCCGGGTTTAGTTCACCCTGTTGTGATTTATTTTGCAATATTGACCGACTGACTATAATATCCCTTTAATAATAGCCACTTTTGCACCATCAGGCCGAATGCTTTTGGGCATTTAATGTAACGGTTCCAGTAGCATTTCAACTTGAGCATGGTTTGGCACGGTATGATTACAAACTGTTCCCAGCCTTAATTTTTCAGCATGACCATTCGTGAGGTCACTTGCCCAGTCAGTCCATTCTAATCTTGATTTTATAGCAAACCGTATCCGTGATAATGAGTCTAGATTGGTACGCAATGGCACGATTCAGCAACAGTAACTAAATATAACTGAATTTGATAATGTGTATATGTATTAACGAGTTGTGTGTGCTTTTTTTCTCTCTTTATGTGTACCTGTGTTTGTAGTTCTCTCCCGCTGGTGACCTGATATTTGAGGTCTATTTGGAAAAAAAACAGCCTGAAAAGTGCTGTTTAATCAAGGTTTGTTTCTCTGGCTCTTGCTCTCTGTGCAGTGAGTGTATGTGTCTTTCTGGCTGGCTGTTAACCTAATCAAACTATAGCAAATCAAAGGAATGTTTGATTTAATTGTGAGAGTAATTGTGTTTTATCAGTAGTCAAGGTAAACCTGAGTTAATAGACTCGTGGCATGAGTGAACCACATTGCCGGGATGTTTAAGTGTGTGTGTTTTAGGATGAAAGTCATCATTTAAGAGCACTTTTTCTCTTGACAGTTCTTTGACATCTTTCCCCACATTTTTTTCTAATTTCCCACAGCCAAATGGATGTTAGAACCTCTTGTACAAGGGAATAGCTCTTGATGTAACTCAATGTAAATATGACAAACCCTGGGTTTAAATATGCATAATTCCCTTCTATATAATATTCAAAAATCAGCATGTCAAATGAGTAGGATGTCCAAGCAGTATTATTGAGCACTAAAAATATAACGATGTTGATGGTGAAGATCTCGCTCTCTGTATAAGCTTTCTCCTAGTATGCGGTCAGGTGAGCTTGCCATCAGCACTCTGGAGATGAAAGGCATGGAGTTCAAAAGTCAAGACCTCTGGACCACCTTTGAGGCCATAGAGAATGGAGAGCTGGGTAAGAGTTGTGTTCCTGTTAAAATAAAACTAAAACTAAAGTTATAAATTTATTGGAGCATTTAATGAATTTCCTCGAAGGCTTACACACACATTAGAAATGCTTCAATAGATAAATGAATGCACATGATTAGTACAATTTTTATTTTATGAATATGAGTAACAATTAACAGATTGTGATGGATCGGTGGGAGGGGGAGACAGGTGGTGTAAGAGTGATTTTTGCCAATAGAGAGCATTGTTTGTTTCCTTTATACAAATTACAACTTGATAATAGATCTATTTTGCACTTGATTGTGTTTTCTAATCAAAGTCAGATTGGCTGGCGATAATTACAAATTTGCACTACGTAATTATGTTTGTGTGGAGGACAAACCCAAAGCACAAAGAATTGTAGCACATAGAATTTCGTCTGTTACACACACATAAACAGAGCCTTTTGATTGTTTGGTCGGGACCAGAAACATGCTCTAAACGAGTATTTATGACATGGAATTCTGATGATACATTTTCCTCTATTTCCATTAAATGTAAGATGCACAAGTTGCCAATGATGTTTTCTTTAGTAGATGTTATGTAGGTATCTTCTTACAATTCTACTTAAACCATATGTTATATTGCAGTTCCTAAACTAGTTACAGGCCAACTGGCAAGCCACTTTTTCATTTGCTGCTTGGCAACTGTTAATTTTGAAAACCCTACAGACTTGCTTAGGATTTGTTTCAGGGCTTTCTGTTCAGTGGGGTCACAATCCATTGCAAAACAAGTCAGTGGGAGATTTGCTTTCACTTACCCCAGCAAACTCAATCTTTTCTCTCATATCTTTGCTCAGAGCGTCCCTTACACTACAGAGAGAAGATTCTAGAGCAAGTATTGGAGTGGAGTTCCCTGGAGGATCCCAGCTCGGCCTTCCTGCTCATTAAAAAATTTTCCGGCTCTAAAATGACAGATTCCAACTCAGGTACTGGCATTGAACGACCTACCACACCCCATCAGCTTACTCCAAAACTAAAACACAGAGATTAAAGGAATTGTTTAACCAAAAATGAAAGTTCTCTCACTATTCACTTGCCCTGATACCATCCCAGATGTGTATGACCGTCTTTCATCAGCAGAACATAAATGAAGTTCTGTCAGGTGCCAGCACTTCGACGGTCCAAAAGACATATTTAGGCAGCATAAAATCGACTCCAGTCGATCAGTGAATGTCTTCTGATGTGAATCAATAAGTTTATGTAAGAAACAATTCAATAATTAAAACGTTATTTCCTTCCAGGGCTCTGATGCTGTTTGAAATGGCTGAATTCTCACGTGACATTCATTCTTCTGTTTTAAATAAGCGCTGCTTCTGAATTCTCGTGTGAACTCGCCGACGCGCTTATGTCACGCGACAGCTACGTGATGCCTCAACTGCTGGCAAGAAGCGCTTTTTAAAAGTTAAAAACGTTTTATTTATAGATTTATTTTTTACACAAATGTATCAATTTGCTTCAGAAGACATTATTGATCGACTGGAGTCGTGTGGTTTTGGGTTAGGTTTTATGCTGCCTAAATGTGACTTTTGGACCGTCAAAGTGCTGGCACAAATTAACTTGCATTATAAGGGCCTGACAGAGCTCTATCTTTTTCTAAAAATCTTCATTTGGGACAGTCATACACATCTGGGATGGTATCAGGGTAAGTGAATAATGAGAGCATTTTAATTTTTGGGGTAACTATTCCTTTAAAGAACCATTTTGTCCAGTTACAGTTAAGGGGCCTCCACATGACTGGCTTCAGGGCGTTAGTGCACCACTCAATGGCAGCATCAAGTGCCACTTTAATCTCAACACAAAAAGTGCTGCAGAAAACATGGTGTTTTGATTTTAGCAATGACATCACCCTTACTGTATAATAATGATATGTCATCTGAATAGCCCAGTATCTCAAGGTTAGCAGCAATGGAGTCAAAGTTGGAATTGTTTGCACCGGGTTTTACGCTAAAGCTGACGCTTACTCCACAGTCCTCAGTGTATTTGACAAAGCTGATACGAGTCATGTCCACGCCCTTTACAGTGCTTTTTTGAAGCCATATTGTCAGTTGCTTCTGGTTAAACTCAAAAATAAAGGGGGAAGTCAAGTCAAATTTATTTGTATAGTGCATTTCACAACAGACGTTGTTTCAAAGCAGCTGTACAGGAAAATACACTGTAACAGAAAATGAATGAATGCCAATATTAGTTATTTATGTTTAGATCTATTAGTGGTTAAAACATCTGGTTAACCTTGATTTTGGGTGGTTAGTGAAGAAACTCAAAACAAAAATGGCAAAACTGTTTCGTGAATTCTTCCCAACGTTTTTAAAGATTCTAGCCTCTCTTCTACCGTTCATAACTCTCATTACAGTCTCGCATCCAATGTCATGATAAATTTTTCACTCTTTATGATAAATGGAATGTAACAAAATGGAAAGCAGGGTTTTTGTAAAAAAAAAAAAAAGAGAGAGAGAGAGAGAGAGAGAGAGAAAAGCCCAATTTACCCTCTTTCTCAGTTATTGAAACCATCAGTAACGAGAGCCGGAAATCATAACTTTGTACCTACACTGAGTAATAGCTTTTCTGCATGATTCACTAAAGGTATTAATATATATTAAGCAATGCCATGATACAAAGGTTTATTTCTGTGCCGGGATGTGTATAGCTACTGTATGTGCTAGACTCTGAAATGCAGTATGATGGAAAACGTGTTCCAGTTGAGCTTTCAGTCACTTTTTCAACACAACTTTATACATTTGAAAAATTTATGAGAGAACCTACTACAGTTTAATGCAGTGGGGGCGTACTGGTGCAGTGGTATATGTATAATTTGTATATTCTCTCTCTCATAAATTGTTAATGGTATGACTCAATATGTTTTTCTTGTTTCATGTTCTTTTCTGTGTGTCTGTGTGTGACAGATAAACTGAAAGATTTCATTAAAGGAGAGCAACTCAAGTTCAAAGACGGCTCTTCCAAAATGTTATCGGGGAATAAATTTCAGGACAGATACTTGGTACTACAGGACAAAAAACTGCTGTTATACAAAGATATAAAAGTATGTTCTTTCTTTCTTAATTGTATTTATTTCTATAGTTGTTAATTGTTTCTCATTTACATTTTTTTTTTTTTTAACAAAGCAAATTGGTTTGCATAGCGTGACAGTATTTCTGCCCCTGGTAATATTTAAATATCTCCATCCACCCTGTTCCACCAGGATCAGCTTCTGCAAAGTGTCACCGTTCGGCAGCAGCCAAGTTTACTAATTTAGATTTTCCGGCATGGCATTTCATGTTAATGCTGTTTGTTTTCTTTGCATGCATTTACAGATGAAATAGTAATTAAAAAACACAGCGGATGTGAAATTACCTGCTTTGGGCCAATCGCGGGGGCCTGCTTGTAATCAAGGTGGAGTGGGAAAAAAAAAACCAATAAATAAACCCATAATGGCTATTTTCATTTTAAATTAAAGTAACGTGGGGCTTCGCATACCCCCTGAAATGAGCACGGTGATTTAATCGACTCCAGTCTGTTAGTTTCTTTCTCCGTAATCTCTCCTCATACATACTTTATTCAGTCTGTGCATACGCCGGTCTGCGATTCCTCTGGGGCCCACGCTCTATGAGCTAAGACACTCTGATAAAGAGTGCTGGATGTGTTAATAACTGATATTTGAGGGAAGTGTGAGGTTGTGTGAGGGGGTGTGTGAGAGAAAGAGAGAAATGGGGGAAGGTGGAGAGGCGAAGATACTTAGAATGAAGGCTTTTCTTTCCTTAATTAGTGTAATTTCTTGCTGATGCAGAATAGTCAACTAATTATAAAGTGAAGAAGGTGGGAACTGGTTGTAAAGCAGAAATTGTATTGCTATTCTGATGCCTTTGTTTTCTGTTTTTTGCTTTTTTATTTGAGTTTGGATTCTCCGTTCTCATTTTGCTGTAGTTGATTTGCGCCTGTGCTGCTTGTGTTTTGCAGTGCCTTACGTACAAAATACATCCCTTCCAGGCAACAACATAGTGTTGTCGGCTCATGCTAGTTTACACAATGCCCTTGGGCTCCTAACAGCTGTAAACAGGAAATTGCATTTTTTTTTCAAACGAATGAGCTGGGGAAATAAAACAATCACAAGTACTTTCTTTTATGCTACTTCTCTGTATTTGTGAACCAGTTTTAGTACTTGGTGAGTTTTAAAATGCATATTTAATATATAACATTAGCCGCAACAAAGCAGCAATAAAGGAATAGTTCATGCAAAAATAAAAATTCTATAATAATTTACTCACACTCATGTCATTCCAAACCTGTTTGACTTTTTTTATGATGCAGAACACAAAAGGTTGTTTAGCTAAAGTTCAGTTCCAAAAACAACGTATGGTCTCAGGTGAACACGCGTGCCACTGTGAACAAGCTTTTCTCATAGCGCTCATGAACGTGCAATTAACATTTTTACACTAAAATGGGGTAACACTTTAGAATAAGGTTCCATTTATTAACATTAGTATATGCATTAGGTATCATCAACAAACAATTATCAATATATTTTTTACAGCATTAATCTTACTTAATGTTAGTTAATAAAAATACAGTTGTTAGTTCATAGTGCATTTACTAATGCTAACAAATACAACTTTTGATTTAAAAAAATTTATTCAGAAATGTTGAAATTACCATTAACCAAGAGTAATAAAAGCTGTAAAAGGATTGTTCATTGTTAGCTCATGTTAACTAATATTAGCAGATTTGAACCTTATTGTAAAATGTTACCAAAAATGATTAAAATATTGAGTTGTTTCTCATCAAATCCTACAGAATTGCAAGTACCCAGAAGACATGGAATGTGACGCACACTTCGCGTCAAGACTTTTTAATGATAATATTTTAAGCTTTTTAGTCAGCTGCTATTTTACTAAAAAGAGGGACTTGAATATTATTTAAAAAAATGTCCTTTTGTATTCAGTATAAATGAAAGTTACACAGGTTTGGAATGACATGAGGGTGAGTAAATAATGTCCGTTTTCATTTTCAGGTGAACTATTTACTGTAAAGTGTGTACAGAGTTACAGTATCCTTTAATGTCACTGCATAGTTTTAATCAAGGCACTGTTCTGATTTTGAAATATATGCAATTGCTTCCTCAGAGTACCAAGCCAGAAAGAGAAGCTCCGTTAAAGTCTGTTAAATGTTACTTAGGGCTTCGAAGGAAGTTGAAACCAACAAGCAGGTAAATATTTCTGTAATGCTATATCACTTAATGTGTACTGCTAATTTATCTATTGTGCATTCTCTAACAAACTTGTGCAACAATTTCTCCATACCCACATTATAATTCTTATTTGAATCTGAAGCACATAGTAGACCCCACACAGCATACTATGAAAGAAATTATTCAAAATTAGTGTAGACACATTGAAAGACAGATTCATAATTCTGAATGTGTAATTAAGAAATATCACATATATTTTAGAATTATCTCTTGGTCCGTGCTAAAGTGAGCTCTTAGTTTAATCTCTATTGTTTGTGCCAAACATGCAGAACATCCTTGGCTTGGTGCCAGATGTCCCCCTCAGAAACAAGACTAACACAGTCAATCTTAAAGCAGATTAATATCGCACAATTACAAAATTCATTAAACATAATTTTGTAAAAACAGTATATAATATGTTTCTCGCTCCTTCTGAGAAAATTGTTAACTGTGGATTTGCTTCATTTCAATAATATTGCATTTTTGTAATTTATGCTTGTCGTGTAAATTATGAGTGCATCGGGAAAAAAGTAATTTTTGCAAATGATCATTTATTTATAATTTTCCTTCTGAATGTACCCATGGCATGATTCTTAGAATAGCATTTACACCAAAATGACTTTGGAAAAGATGACTTTCTATCAGTTGCCCATACACACTTGTCCTTTCATCATTTCATATCACAAGGTCACACTGAGGCATCAACATACAATCGACACAACGTCGAGTGAGTGATAGAAGGGGAACTGTAATTTTCAATTGGTCAGCAATTGTAAGGGACCTATAAAAACTAGATGCAGCTCAATGAATAGAACAGAATAGAGATGCGTTTTTAAAGGCTGAGGTTCTTTTTATTGGCACAGCGTCTTAAAAACATCATGCTAGTTCACAAGACGCTGAAAAAATGACAAGATGCAGTGCGATGGTCAAAGACATCCATCTAGTGCATGTTTACATAGAGAGACAATTAAAAAACAGTGCAGATGGATGCATAATTACGTTTGGTGGTAACAGCCCCAAGTGTGTGAAGTATAACTGGGCTTGTAATGGTGGTATAATTATCTTACACATGCAAAAGAGGTCGTCCTTTCCATATGCTTGTCAGCTTGCTGTGAAAGTTAAGTTGAATTTAATGACATCTTAGCACTTTAGCGGTCCTAAAGGGGTCAAACTGTGAGCCATCAGTAAAAGCTGAAAAGAGTTGTAAATTGATATGGGGAACCTGACTGAAATGTTGTAAAACTAATGGATTATGTTTTTTGTCTTAATTGTCAACAGTTGGGGATTTACTGTTTATATTGAAAAGCAGCAGTGGTAAGTGCATTTAACTCTTTTCCTAATTGCATAGTCAGTCTTATTCTTTGCCACTGTTTTTAGGGAAAAATTATAGCTGGAGCTGAAAATTAGAAGTGAAGATTAATATGCCCCTTTTTAATATTTCAGGCTAAAACTTACTAAGGTTTTGTTCAGCTTAGTACTTCAAGTACAGAACTGCATGACTGAATTTGAAATAGGACACTTGGGTGCCTCAGTGTTCTGAATATCTGTCTCTGTGTCTTCTCTGAAAAGGTATTTCTGCTGTAAAGGGAATGATTCTCAGCAAGACTGGGTCGCCTCCATTATCAGAGTGAAGGTAAGCTTTTTCAGTTTTCTAAGTGCTGATAATGTGCAGAGTTAACATTGTGACAAAGGGGCCATTTTGAAGGCACTTTTAAAATGTAATTTTTTTATGATTTGTTCCACACCTGTACAGTATATGCCCCAGCCAGTAGCTTCTTTTTCTTGGTTCAGGTTAAAAGCAACCAAAAAAAAGGTGGCATTTCTTATGAGTTAACTTTTTTTTTAATCCCCCTTTCTCCCCAATTTGGCATGCCCATTTCCCAATGATTTCTAGGTCCTCGTGGTGGTGTGGTTGCTCACCTCAATCCGGGTCAATTACATCCGCTTCTGAGATAGTCAGCACGCTGGCTCACCGTGCATGACATCGCAGAGACTCAAAGCATGTGGAGGCTCATGCTATTCTTTGCGATCCACGAACAACTTATCACGTGCCCCATTGAGAATCAAAAACACTTATCGTGACCACGAGGAGGTTACTCCATGTGAGTCTACCCTCCCTAGCAACCAGGCCAATTTGGTTGCTTATTAGACCTGCTGGAGTCACTCAGAACACCCTGGATTCTAACTCGTGACTCCAAGGGTGGTAGTTAGCATCAATACTCACTGAGCTACCCAGGCCCCATTCTTATGAGTTCACTTTAAAAAAATGTACCATTGTATTACCAAAAAAAAGTACTATTGGACCAAATATGTTTTTGGACATATATCATGGTAATACCACGGTATTCTTTGAAATACATTGAGGTACCTTATAAAAACCAGTGTACATAGATATGGAAACAATTCAGTAACACAGTATATGTCAAAATATCATGGTTATACCATGAAGTACATTGGGGTATCTTACAAATACCATGTACATGTATAAGGAATACATTCAGTACAAAATACTGTATGTCAAAGAACCATTGTATTAACATGTTTTTGGACAGGTTACCATAGTAAAGCATAGTAAAAAAAATATTTTAGACCATGGTAATATCATTGTACTCCTTGAAGCACATTGAGGTAGATTGTAAATACCATGGTACATGAATATGGCAAACATTTAATAAACTGGCATATATCACGTGCCATGGTATTACCATCTTTTGGATATGTTACCATAGTGATACCATGTTTCTTTTAGACATGTATCATGGTGATATCATGGTACTCCTTGAAGTGCATTAAGGTACATTGTAAATGCCATGGTACAAGAATATGGCAAACATTCAGTACACCTGTATATATCATAAATACAGGGTATTATCATGTTTATTGAACATGTTTTCATGTTAATACAATACTTTTAGGACATGTACCATGGTATTGTGTGTAGTACATTTTGGTACCGTCAATATAACATGGTACATGGATATGGCAAACATTCAGTACCACAGTATAGTGTACATCAAAGTACCATGGTATTACAATGGTACGTCAACAAATTATTTATTTATTTTTTATAAAAGTGCATTTCCTTTTCAAGAGAAAGATCCAAAAGAACTAGCCCTAAGAATTGGGTGAATGTTTTCAAGGTCATTCTCCATGAGTATAAATCACATTATCCGTAAAGGTCTTTAGCTGAAATAAGGTCAAGAAGACTGCCACGCTAACACTGGTTCTAGGAGCCTCTTCTTTAGAAAGTCTAAGTGCTACTACACACCCAGGGCCTGACTCAGCTGATTCAGTATTAATAACTTAAACCACAAGCAAGATATGGCAGAGAAGGAGTAGATGATTTAGCTATTGTTTGGATCTCTCCTGCAATCCCCTTACCCTCTCAGATTTTTCCTGCCCCTCTCTTCTGTCCTAATGCTTCATCCTTATCTACTTCTCACAGGTTCCCTATTTTCATTGTGGAGGTTTATTCTTGCTTTTGTGGCATTGAACTGATACAAGGAAAAATAAAGAGCTTCAGTTTTTTTTTTTTCTCCTATTCTGGGGGGATGGAGTGGACAGAAGTACTGAGAGAAGTAGGTTTTTTTTTAAAAGTGAAAGAGGAGAGAGAAGAGCATGCATCATAATTCAGTGTACATATTGTTGTGTCTCATAATTATGTGTGCTATAATTGGTTTGCGAATCTGTGCAGGTAGACTAATTGATACTCTGTGCTTTGAGACTCTTCTAACCTCTTACTGCTTCCATTTCACCTAGTATTCTGCTTGGCATGGTTTCCATAGAAACTGGTGAGGAGTGCTGTGTAGGTAAAGGATGAGACCTTGCACTGCTAAAATGAGGATGTAGACTTGAAGAACAGCTCAAAGGCCATTAAGTCAAAGCGGAAAGTATGAGGTGTCTCAGTGAGTGTTCTGGGAAGTAATAGGTCCAGAATGTTCCGGCACATTTGTTCCTACATCATTAAGGTCAAAATGTTTGTTTAACTTAGAGCTGCTCAAGAATATATAGAAGTTTTAAGTCTTTAGGTTGCCTAAAATAAAACAACCATTTACTGTATGAAACAGTTTTTTAGAGTTCCCAGTTATGAAAAACTTGGAAAGACTCCAATCAGTCTTTGTTTAATATATAATATCAGCCTTAGGTGTGATATCTATTGTTGGTATTTTTCTTTATCTTTATCTAATTTTTTTTATTTTTTATTAGAGATTTAAAATTAAATTGGAAAATATCTCATTGACTTCCATCATTGGAATGCTCAGCATTCAAACGGCAGTGGTGACATCATTGTAATATTTGCAAACTAAATTGTGATTGGTCTTATATCTTAAAGCTGTTTTTATAATGCATTGTGATTGGTCTTTTCTTTTGGGCATCTATTGATCCATGCATATGTACAAGTTTATGGTGTTGTGTGTTGATTCTCATGCAAAGTTAAAAGAACAACTATCTACTGAAAAGGTGTCATCACGGCCGGAAAGTTGAAGGCTGCTCTGATGCAGCATGTCACTGTATTTACACAAAAATAAAAAATAAAAATCTAAAAACTAAAATCTAAGCATATCTCAAATTTTAAAGGCATAGTTCACTCAACAAGGAAACTTCTGTCTTTATTTACTCACCCCTATGTTGTTCAATTCATGTTTGACATTCATTCACTTTCATTACATGGAAGAAGATGCAATGAAAGTGAATGGTGACTCCTACGGGTTTGGAAGAACATGGTGAGTAAATTATTAGAGAAAGTTAATGTTTAGGTGAGCTTACACTATTAACACTACTATACTTTGGCTCTTTCTGAGTGCAGTCTCGATAGAATTATTGACTATGTTTACATACACAAAAGAAAATTTTAGCAGAAAGCGGCGTTCTGAAACGTAGTGTAAACAAGAATGCTGATTTTCTTACACCGTTTAAGGGATTAAGAGAAAGCGGTTTAACACACATAGGTTTCTCTTGGATAACGCGGCTTAATATGCCCATGTAAATGCTAATGCAGCGTTCTGATGGGTGTTTGAAAAGTGCATGTGCGTGGAACAGAACGGAGAAGAAATGCCATAGGATGGAGTCCAACAACATGTCAACACAGTGGAAAGAAATAAACATTTCTGTGTACAGTACAAGTGCAGTGGGAAAATCACATAAACTATAAACTAAACCCATTTATGCACACCAATGTAAAATATTGACTGTCCTTCACCTTCACGTATATGCCCTTGTACATTGGGAGTATCCCAGAGTTTTGTGCAAGAGGGAAATTCCACTATTGCAGTGCAATTCTGCTGCAGGTCATGATGGAAAGAGAAGGAAGGTGTCCATGTAAATGTTGTCATTGTTAAGAATTCTTATCTGGTAATCATGAATGACTGGAGAAATCATGAAAAATTTGTGGAAAACTCATGGAAATTCATGGGTAAAAAGATATGCAAACCCTGATTTTTTTACAGTTGCTCCTTTAAAATTTTGTCTGTTGTTGTTTGCAGCATGAAGGTGACTTATGGCCCAAAGACCTAAAGCAGAGTGCATCTTTACCTTACAACCTGAGCAGAGGGAGAACATCCACTTACTGCACAACTCAGACCACCAAATCCAAACACAACAGAGAGGTCAGGATTAAACATGCTCCACACTCACATACCGTACATGTCAAAATTACTCAACCTTTTTAATTTACTAGTTCTTAATGACTTTAATTCAGTGAACACAAAGGCGAGCACAATTTGCAATTATCTGCTCTGGTCTCCATCTTTGATGACCATTAAACCATAAACATGCCATCTTGCCAGTGTTTATGAGTATGTGCTTACGAATACAAAGATTTAATTGATGCAGAAAAAGATGAATACTCTTTGAAAATCACAGAATTGATAAATATGAAAGTCATTTATATAAAATATGACCCTGAAATAGAGTATGACAAAGATAGAAATTTTAAATTATTTAAATGTATGTAAATAGTCTAAAGTTTCTAAAATGTTTTGTCATTATTTTGATTAAAGTCAAGGTGTTTTGTTTTCAAATAATCCTACCAGTTTATTCAGTTCTGGTTCATCTACAAAACAGTTGTCGGAATTGGGTATCAACATGATTCAGAGCATACAAAACTATCTTTGACTCAAACAATCAATAAAATCCATGCACTTTCTCCTGTTACATATAGGTTAAAAGGAAGTCACTCCTTAGTATAAGTATAGATGGTTCCAATACCCAATACCAAATGACCACCAACAAGGGCATCCAACCGGACTCAATGCATAAATTGGTAGGCAGTAAAGAAACTCAGTGTGACTCCAGGCTTGAAATGGTGATTGATGGCACACTTCAGTCTCAGCGAAGAGCATCTCTTCAACAAGACCCCATTGCTCCCACTCCACTATCACAGAGGAAAGCAGAGTTGCCCAGCAGAGGAGTGCAATTGCCACAAAACCTAATTAATGAACTAAGTACTGTCCTGCACAAAGCAAGGCACTGTCCAAATGGAGACAATTAAGAGAGAGCGACAGAGACCAAAAGACAAGAGTCTTGTCCACTGCACGCCCAATATGCACAGAGAGGATCAGTAAGGCATGAGGATTTTATAACAAAGAAACCAAACAGTGAGATTTTTAGATTGAGACTTTCTGTAATTTGTAAAAAAGACAAATAATATTATTTTATGTTACCCTCTTTAAAAATCTTAGATGTACTTTAATCTTCTTTATGTAAGATGTTAGATGACTGGTAGGTCAAACATAAGATCAGCTAAGAATTTATTTGTGTACAGCTGCAACTGTTTACTCATTTACATCACCATACTGTAGGTTGACCGACACTCTGAAAGATATTTGGTGGAATTATTACTCCCTGAATTAATTACGATGTAATTCAATATTAGAAAAAGGAATGTCCAAAGTTCAGTAAAGTGATTGTTGCATAATGTTGATTATCAGAAAAATTTATTTGACTCATCTCTCATTTATTTAGAACAAGAAAGCAAAAATCTCCGTACAATAAGACACTTGCAATGGACGTGAATGGGGTCAGTCCATAAATATTCTCCCCTAAACATAAACATTACAAATGTTAACGTGATTTTAGTGTTATAAAATCAAGGATTAAACAACATTACAGCTTTTACCAGATTGAAGGGTTTACCGCCGCTACGTCATCATGACAACGAAGTATTATTATCGGGTATAACTTTATAATGATAAGGTTAGTAAGTGATTGTGCACACTAAAATCATGGTGACAAGTAAAATGTTTATGTCTTGTGGCTATATTTTGAAAACATTGACCATTTGAACATATATGGACTGGCCCCATTCACTTCCATTGTAAGTGTATATATATATATATATATATATATATATATATATATATATATATATATATATATATATATATATATATATACATATACACATATTTTTGTTTTATTTATTTATTAATGTGAGGCCACAAATGTTGTCCATTGAGCTCAAATTGTTATAAACCTGGAACGTTAAATTTTGCCATTGTTTTAGGCTTTGCATGGTGTCTTGCGTTTTCCCTTTTCATTCTAACACCTGATTTCATGGTAACTGAGTTTGAAAACACTACATGATTCATTACCATCGATTTGTTTAGAACTAATTGTACCTTCTCCATTTAATGAAAATGGTTGTTTGGAATCGAGAGAAATGAGTCATTTGCCTAAATCTTGGTGTGCTTTTTTTCCTTATTTTTGTTTAGACTGCTCTTCAAGAAAATCTCATGCCTTTTAATAGATGGAAACAAAAATAACTCACCATTCCAAACCCTCCAAAGTTGTTGAATAATGCATTATAATATGAGAGCACACTGGATATTGTCACCCAGTTTGATAGTAAATATAGTTGTATTGAAATTGTATCTAGATTATGAATCACTTATCAGCTGCCTGCATTTAATTTTTTTTTTATCATGCCTGTTGTCAAAACGTAACATATTAAAGTCTGTACGTCGTGTAAATAAACAAAGCTAAATTCCAGATGTTAAATTGTTTATATATGTGTTAATGCTGCCATAAAGGTCTACTGTACAGTATATGTATTATTGGGTTTTGTTTGTGTCAATTTATAACTGTTCTCTCAACTCCTCAATGTGTGTATAAATATACTGGAGAACTCCCAATGGGTTATGGTCTGGTTATAAGAGTATGCTGCTTCCATTTTGATTAAAATGACACAGAGTGGTTCTGTTACTCTTACATTTAATCATGTTGTATTACTATTTCATGTGCTTTATTGTCTCCATTTGATGTGATTTGCTGCCTGTAATCAGCCAGAGGTGTAAGTGACACACCTGTGCCATCTCCCTCATTAAAGTTTTTATGCTTGAATTAATTATCATGTTTATAAATAACAACTGTCAGATGCTGACACTGAGCGTTGCCACATGTTACAGTTTTGATTGAAACGTGTCGCTTCTGTGCTCCTGTCACTCTTAAGTGTGTGCGCGTGTGTGTGTGTGTGTGCGCGCGCGTGTGTGTGTTTGTTCTCACCTGTTTTCACTCTGCATCCCTAAGCATTACAGCAACACACATGCTGTCGCATTTCTCTCATGCGAAGGTCACCATATGGCATCAGTGTGGGGAATGAAGGGCTTCAAATAATTGAAAACATTATGTGTGACTTTGACACAAAGGAAGGTCACTGTGTAGTGGTTAAATACAAGCATCCTGAATGAATTGGTGGGGCTGCATCTGTTACCTGTAAATTAAATACTGCATTTTCACATGTTTTCTGTGCTTTATTAAAGGAATATTTAACCTAAAACTGAAAATGTTGCCATGTCAGCCTCAGACACCATTCACTTTCATTGAATGGGGGAAAAAAGATGCAGTAAAAGTAAACAGTGACTAAAGCTGCCATTCTTCCCAACATCTCCTTGTGGGCTCCATATACAAAAAGTCATACAGTGAATAAATTATGTACATGAATAAATTATGACCGAATTTTCACTTTTGGGTGAACTGTACCTTTAAAGGCTTTGTTTGGCAATTCATGGCCCTATACTGTATGTTTAGGAGCAAATATTTGCTTTTTGCACGCCAAATAAACTTTTCCAACTAACTTTCTTGGACTGTCCATGCCATGATAGTCACACAGGAAAAGTCTCTGAAATAACTCCCACAAAACCCATTTAAAAAAAGAGATTAAGCTAATATGACACAAACATTTGCTCATAAAAGATGCAGTGTGTCACCATTGGCTGTTAATTCTGCGATGCTTTTCTTTTATCAGCTCACAGGCTATTCACTGTTATTAAAGTAAGCATCGTCAAAGAACACCAAGCTTTCAGATTTCATCACTAATGCATAACCTTTCCTCAGTGCTATTAGTCAGTAAACAAAGAGCAGTCCAGAGAGATTAGCAGTCAATAAAGCAAGTTAAGTTTTTAATAACTTTTTTATTTTTAACACAATAAACAAGAAAGATGGGACAGTACTGCATGGCACACCACAGACACCAAGTGGCTCTTGTGGGGCAATTAATGTTAAACTTTTTAAATGCTTAAAACAAAAATAAATGATAGTGTGATAATTGTAGCAGGAGTATCAAATTGACCACATTGAACATTTGGAGTAGCCTACTGAAGTTTTAGGATTTCAAAAACTTAAAGACACATTATGATTCTGCACTATTATAGGTCATTATACACCATATATACAGTATAAGCAAGTTTGTGACTGACCTTGTGACTCCTTTACACAAAAGGTCAGATTTCTTGTGAAGTCCATGGCTGCATCTGAAAACGTCTCGGGTTACATGTGTAACCCTTGTTCCCTGAAAAAAGCGGAACGAGATGTTGCGCTGCTAAGCGCTATGGGGAACAGCTTTAGCTGTGAGCCGAGCTGAATAATGTGTGGAACACCTCAATGAACATTGACCAGAATTTATAGCCTCGGCTGATGTAATCATTAGATGCACCTGAGGCCAGGTTATAATACGTGGATACGTCACCAGGTGTCGTCAGATACTTCTTTTTGAAGAGCAGTCCTGGGACGTCCCAGTGCGGCAAAGCAGCGCAACATCTCGTTCCGCTTTTTTCAGGGAACAAGGGTTACACATGTAACCCGAGACGTTCCCTTTACAAAAAGCTTCACTACGATGTTGCGCTGCTAAGCGCTACGGGGAACGCAATACCCATGCCGCCGCACTTGGGGCTGTCCGGACCCCTATGGTTGTGCAGTGTACTCACAAAAACGCGAGAGGTCTCAGACATGAGCTTCAGATGTCGACTCAAGGGCATAAGAGCCCGGAGTAGCAAAGCATCTAACCCATAAAGTTCGATGAATGTGTGCGAAGAGTACCCTATCGCAACACAAACTTGTCATAAAAACTGATGAATGTGAGCGGAGAGGACCAGCCTGCCGCATCACAAACTTGTTCAGGCATGAGCTGAGATGCCGACTCAAGGGCATAAGAGCCCAGAGTAGCAAAGCATCTAACCCATAAAGTTCGATGAATGTGTGCGAAGAGAACCCTATCGCAACACAAACTTGTCATAAAAACTGATGAATTTGAGCGGAGAGGAACAACCTGCCGCACCACAAACTTGCTGCAGAGGGGTACCTCTAGCCAAGGCTTTAGAGGAGGAGAGCCCTCTGGTAGAGTGCGCCCTAAAACCTACTGGCGAAGCTTGATCACGCGCTTCGTAGGCCCAGGCAGTAATGTCCCTCACCCAAAGTGACATAGTCTGTCAGGACGTGACTGCCACCCAGTCACGGCTTCCAAATGAAGAATCGCTGCCCTGATTTTACGCCACTAGCAAATGCGGTGGACATAAGTCTGACGGGTACAGACTGGACAAAGTCTGAGAAGTCTTAGCTGCTCCGGCATTACAAACGGCAGGGAGCAGAAGGCTTAGAGAATAACCAGCCAAGGGTCGCGAAAGGCACCTTGGGCAGGTAGTCAGGGTGAGGGTGCAAAGAATGCTTTTGGTCCTACCTGGGGCAACTCAAAACAGGCCGGCAAGAGAGACAGAGCCTGTAGGTACCCAAGTCTCCTCAGAGACGTAATTGCCATAAGAAAAACCATCTTGAGAGTCAGAAGTCTACCAAACGCTGACTCTAGAGGTTTTAAAAAAAGGGGGGGTCTTACCCTATGAAGAGGTCCTAGCAAGGATGCCTCTTAGAGGGCACCCCGCCCACCAAGGCGTGGCAAACCGAAGTGGAAGCCACATAGAACCTGGCAGTGGCGAGGCAAGTGCCCGCTGACAGTTCTTTCCACCGAAAATCCAGAACTGAAGCAAACTGGCAGTTAGCTGGTTCTGTAATTGAACTTATTAGAAGGAAACGCATGCAGGTGCATTTGTGCCTATGTATGCGCCACCACGATCAGCACCCCCGAGGGGGGGGACTGGGTGACTCGGGGAGAAGTAGAGGAGACATTGCGCTATCAACAGAGGCGAAGAGGTCCTCTTCCGCCCTGTAAAATCTACCCAGATCAGTTCCAAGGGAGGGAGCCCTAGCACTTGCAATGGTCTCGATAACTTCAGGAGAAAGCCCTGTGAACCTCAGTTGGTACCCTACAGGGGCCAAGCATGAAAGGTTTCACAATTCGGGCCGGGGATGAATATGTCCCCTGAGCCTGAGAAAGAAGGTCCTACCTGTTCGGAAGCGCCCAAGGCGAGCCGTCGAGGGAAGAGATTAGCTCCGAGAACCAAGCCCTGTTTGGCCAGCGCAGTGCTATCAGTAAGAGGCAAAAACCCTTGCTGGCGAACTCTGGGCAACTACTACCTTAGGGTGGAGTTCTTAACTCCCCCGTTGGTATTTTCTGTCTGGACCGTAAATCTGCTCCCATATATGGGCATCCAGGGATATAACTGACCTGAGTGACAGGAGCTTGCCCTGGGCCCTAAGGAGAACCCAACGTGTCAGAAATACAGCTGACAAGAACGTGGGTCTCCTTGATGATTTATGTAAGAGGCTACCGCTGCATTGTCCACCCGCACCAAGACATGGCAGCCTCAGGAGGAGGTATTTCAGGGTCAGAAATACAGCCATCAACCCGAGACAGTGACTGTGACAACCGAGCTGACGACCCTCCTATCCCCTTAAGCTGGAGGACCACTTAAGGCCACTACCCCGCCCATCAGGGAGGCGTCTGTCGTTAGCAGCCTGCGACAACAAGACGCACCTAGAGTGGGACCCAAGGCAGAAAACCGGGGTCTGAACCACATAGAAAGGGAACGAAGCCTGAGGCGCGTAACCCTATTTAGCCTAGGGGTTTTGGCCCTTGGAAGAATCCCCTGGCTTTTGGCCACAACAAAAACGGTCTCATGAGCAGAAGGTCCAGAGGGATCACTGTGGACGCATTCTCCCTGAGACCTGGAAATCATTGATACTGATAACAGTGCAACCTTGACCTAGCCTGACTTTGCTCAGGGTGATCTAAATGGACTCAATCCTAGCGGGAGACAGTTGTGCCCGCATTGAGATTGAACTCCATACGATGCCCCGATAGACATTGTTCTGAGTGGGAGAGAGGACGCTTTTCTTGGCGTTGAGCCTCAACCCCAGAGAAACAGATGAGCTAAGACGATGTCCCTGTGCTGAACTGCCAGTTCCTGGAACTGCGCTAGGATCAGCCAGTCGTCTACATAATTCAGAATGCAGATGCCCCGAGTCGCAAGGAGCCAGCTACATCATGCATTGTGAATGTGCGGGTAAAAAGGGCTAGGCTGAGTGAAAGAACCTGACCCTGGAAGACTTCGCCCCTGGAAGTGAACCTCAGGAACATTCCATGTTGTGGCAGAACTTCTAAATGAAGTATAGAAGTGCGTCATAAGATCGATGGTGACCAGCCAAACGAGTTGTAGGGCTTGAGACATGACCGTCTTGACAGGCATCATCTTGGACTTGAACACCCACGGGTAGTTCAAGCTTTAAGATCTAAGCCAGACGCCACCCCTCACCCTCCATGGGTAACGGGAAGTATTTAGTGTAATAACCTAACTCTCTCTCTGGAAGGGGAACACATAACATGGCCCCTTTAACCAGGAGAATGAGTTTTTGTTTTTACAAAAAAAGAAATCCGGTTTACGGTAGTGAGAACACGCCGTTGAAACACGGAAAAGTGGCGAGTGAATTAAATCCTGACGCCCTTATAAGACCCACAGAAAATAATATATCCGGCAGGAGTTTCCACGCTGCCAGGATCTCTGAGATGGGTATTATATTTTAACACTTCCTGTTGAGGGGTTGTCGGGTGTTTCGCGTCCTGAATAAGATGCAGGAACAGCGAAAACACCCAATTTTGATGGAAGCCTCTGCAACCCGAAACACCAAGAGGTGGCGGGAATGGGGGCTTCGAGGGGGTACCGGGAGGGGTGAAGTGAAACACGCGCCCGTCCCGAGGGAGCTACCCCTAATCTAGGTGCAAGACCATCAGGGTTTTCTCTTGGGTCTTGCTTCGGGGCTGGCGAGGGCGGCGAGACTGTCTCCAATCCCTGGGAGGAGGAGCACGACTCGCCACGCTTTGTTTTTGAGCCTCCCTTCAGTCAGGACCGAGGCGGGTCTGCGGCTTGCTCGTCAAGCGCAGAACCCACACTCAGGTCGTCCAGGGGGTCAACCTGGTACGCCTGTAAAACAACATAGTGTGCAGAGCAGCACCAGCCTGACCTGCTGCTTGATAAGCCCTTCCCACTAAAGTGGAGGTTGTCCTACAAGGCTTTGAGGGGAGAGAGGGCTTCTTAAGTGACGATGCCGAGCCCGGCGAGAGATAGCCCACAAGTGTCTCTTCGACCGGCTGCATCACTGAATACCGCCGTGCCTCAGCACCCACGATAGTCGAATATAATGACGTTGAGGGTATGCGAACACGGAAGGAAATATATATATATATATATATATATATATATATATATATATATATATATATATATATATAATATTTTTTGGGGTTCTCCATAAACGAAAAAGCTCTTCATGGAGGTTATCAAAGAAGGGAAGGGACCCATGAGGCGTTCCTTTCTTAGACTGGAAGATAAAATATATCCCCTAATTTGGAGCGTTTGGGGGTCTCTTTTCGCATGGCCAGTCCAATCTGGCAACCGCACGAGTAACAACATCGAGCAATTTCCTCCGTAGATTTTTTTATCGCGGCCGGAAAGCTCGGAGGCGGGAAGAGAATCGCGATCCACCTCATGACCCGAAGAAGCGTCGAGTTCATGTGTGAAGGACCAGCTGGGTTTGGGGAGAGAGTGAGAGAAAGGGATCAACCCGTCTCTTGCTCCTCAGCCACATCCATGCAAGAGCCCCACGATCGATTTTTAATTTTTTTTCGTGAGTGCTGACTCCCGGAAGCAAGCGAGGCGAGCACGACGCACTCTGCCTGTTAAAGCAAATCGCAGTGCTCGCACCCGCCCTGCTGCAACGCGAGAGTAGCGTGCTGTTACCCCCAAACAAACAGAGCAAAAACTGATGTGTGTCGTCTTCAGCTATAGAGCGGAAGAGGGGAACACGCACCGTTTGCGGCTTTCAGTCATTCTCTCTTTTTCTAAACAGAAGAGAACAACGTTCACTTCACACTGCCTAACTGATTCTAACTTCTAACAGAGGAAAGAAAGTTTTGACAGGGTTTGTGAAACACACAGAAACAGAATCACTCTGAAAAAAAAATAGTTTCTGACGACACCTGGTGACGTATCCATTTATAGCCTGGCCTCAGGTGCATCTAATGATTACATCAGCCGAGGCTATAAATTCCGGTCAATGTTCATTGACGTGTTCCACACATTATTCAGCTCGGCTCACAGCTAAAGCTGTTCCCCGTAGCGCTTAGCAGCGCAACATCGTAGTGAAGCTTTTTGTAAAGGGAACTGGAAAATGTTGCCTTCAAAGGCAGTATGCAGAGATAGGATGAAAATAAGGTGCTTTTCAAACTGTTCTGATACCAATTGCCATTGAGTTCCATTCACTGAAAAATGCTGTTGGTTAAGCCATTAACTGATTAGGCAGCAAGTTAGCTGCCCACGTTTTCGGATGCAGTCAGCTTGTGTGCAAGCTCATTAAAGCATAATACTACGAAAATCTGAATTTCATGTACTTAAATATGCTAATATATTTTCACATTTTCACTGCAAATACTGGTGAAAAGTATTTTCACTAGTGGACTCCAACTTTTGCACCCCAGTGTAGCCTTTATTAAATGTACAGATTGGAATTGTTCTCTTTGGTCTTTGAGATATTTACTTGTAGGTTACTACAACTGTCAACTTCTTCCTTATTTTTCAAGTGTGTATTTGTGTGTGTTTGCTGTCTGTCTGCTTTTGGACTTCAATTCTGATTAAATCAAACAGAGATAATTGTGCCCAAAGCATAAACATAGACACTGATCTTCATCCTCATCTGGATATTGGCCACTCCAATTGGACTCAGACCCACATTGCTGCCTGCAAGCTAAAAGATGATGAGACAAAATTACCATGAGGATTGGAAAAACAGGAGAACTCTATACAAGCTTTTTATCAATATAAAGGGCCAGATAAAAGATTGAATAAAAGACTGCAATCTTATCTGGAAATTATTCCAAACTGCTTTCATCACATGCTGTTTGTTTGCACACTCTGAATACAGACTGATGCGACAATTTACCATATTATTTACACTTTAGCGAATCCACTGCCTGTGTTCTCCTGTGCCTTTAGCAGGCATCAGAAGTTAAATACCCATTGTTACATTATATGGGACATCTAATAAAGGCAGTCTAAGCATAATGACAGCCTGGGAACATACGCGTACTACTAACAGATAATAAACCGATATTATTCACGGATGTGATGAGATTTAGGTGGTTATGAATCATTATGATGCTTATCTTATCAAAATTAATAACCTAATTGTATTGCACCAGTTGTTCATTTGGCACAGGATCGCAGATTTTGTATCCTAATGTGCATAGCTACAATCCATCCCCTTATGCTTTTTATCTGATGTAAATACAGCAACTCTCATTGGACAACAAGGGTTCTGATTGGCCACAGAACTACAATAGTGCCTAATTAGCAGCTGAAAGACAATGTACAGCTGATGGGATATAATATCACCCACACGGTAAAATGCTCATAAAAGCAGGATGTCTTCAACACTGTGTTTGTAAGTGAGAGAAACAGAGGGAGATGGAAGAGAAAGGGGTTATCAAAAAGAAGACATATTTTTACAGATAAAAGAACCGTATTATAAAAGCGTAAGGTCTATGTACATGTTTCAAGAGGCCAATGTAGATGGTACTGTATAATACATACAGTAAATGGGTAACATGTCCTGCGGTGTGACATGCTATACTCAGTCTAAAGCTATTGAAAACAGCATTTTGATACGTATAAGAATGTACAAGGGAAACTGTTTAGCGTACATCCTAACATTGGTTAATTGATTATTTTATGATTATTATGCATTCAGATTTTGTGACCTCATATTAATTCAGAGAATACATGTAATATTTGTTATTGTCTTTATTATTAATTAAAAGGTGATTAAAAATGGTTACTAATTTCAGGTCCTACTGTTTCCTTTGTATATTCAAATAAAGTTGGTTCCACATTTTTATTACAAGACAAATATTAAAATGTAAAACTGAAAAGAACACATTAAAAAAACACTGTACTGTACATATATCATAATAGCATAATAGTACCTTTAAAACATGTCCATTTACACATACAGAATAAACATAGGATACATACAGTGAATGTAATAATACACATAAGAAAAAAGAAAGAGTGCTGAAGAAAGTATTTTTTTTTTTAATAAATTTATGCAAATTTAAACTAGGTTATAAAAGATTGCCAGACCTTTCCTAGATCATTTTACATTTTCAAATTCACATACATTTTAACCAAAACTCTTGATGTTGATTATGTCCATGTACACAATATGAATCTACTACCCAAGTACAGAAATGAATGAATTTGCATACAGCTCACTGTTTAGCTTCACTTTGATCGCTCAGCCATTAGTGTTATTAGAGCATGCATGACTGAGAGTTGGGTTACTATGGCAACTGTAAATCATTTTATTATGGTAGCCTTTGACAAAAAAATTTCACTGACCACATCATTGACGCACTGCACATGCATTTAGATAACAAACTTTGGCTGCATTCACTCTGTCATATTTATGCTGCCAGTGGAACACCCATCGCAAGCCAGACTAATACTTTAACCTCATTTGTCAGAGCATTTATCATCTCTTTACTCTCTAATGCTCTCTCTAAATCTCGCTCCCTTGCCATCCAGTTCTACTAAAAACTGAGTCACCACAGTTTTTTTCTTCTTTTTTTTTTCTTCAGCATGATGAAACACCACTCAAAAACATTACTAAATTTGAGATAAAATTGATCTCAGGGCACAGTGACCACAACCCTCTTTCCCAAAGAAACTCTTAGCTAGAAACTTGACCACCCTTCAGTCAGTCTCTTTGGGGAGTCAACTATTAAATTGTAGTCATTATTTTTCAGAGGGAACCAAAAGCATTCTTCACATACAGTATCTCGCAAAATCTTATCTGACTTTTAGTAACCTTCCTTTTTTTGTAGTAAAGAGTTCTGCTATTTGGAAACTTTTTCTGTCTCAGTTTTCATACTAACACGACTTTCTCTCCAGTCTTAATTAGCATTATCCACTAGTTTAGTGATTCAGGTCATAGATAAACTGGGACAGCAGTGGCTTGCCTGCTTATTTTCCTGCATCTGTTTGCAATCTTGAGGAATAGAAGGGTGTATAAATCCTCATTGTGGCTGTTGACTGGATGCTAAAAGACTGGAAGTTGGTGAATAATTGATGGTGGAGTCTCACTATGAGGCTGCCTAGTGATATCTTTAAACTCCTAAGCCTTCAGTCTGATTTGTATTTCTCCATTTCGTACATGGACTAGTAACAGACAGATGTCCACTAGGATTGCTTCTAAATAATAGATGAACAATGGAAACCAACCCAAAGAGACCAACCCTATGAGGGTCAACACAATGCTGTTGGTGTACATGAAAATAGAAATAGACATAACAGGAGATTTTTAGGGGTACACTGAGTTTTTTCTTTTTTTTTCTCATTTAAAAAGTTTAACACCTGAAGGAATTAATAGTAGAAAAAATAATGGTACTTTTAAATATATCAAAACAATTAGGAAAACCATGTATATTAACATGAGAGGAAGACAACAGTCATACAGTACTATAATAAAGGTTGTTTTTCAGTGCTGTATAAAGAGATAGGAAGGCACCAAGCCATCTCCGATATCTAATATTCACATCAAATCCTGTCTTCTGAGATCTGGTCAGTTTTTGAGCATAGATCCAACCATTGCTGACTTTGATGCCCCAAAATCCTGCACATGTGATTACTGGTGAATAGAAGGCAAAGGCTATTGCACAAAATCTTTGCACTAAGTGCAAATGATGTTAGATGCTTTTTACACCCCTAAATACATTGTAAAATAGAGTATTGGCACATTAAGACCCACACCAAACCCTAAACCTAACCCTAACCTTCAATTACAAAAATTAACCATGTTTTTATTACAGTAACCATACACAATCAGCCACAACATTAAATCCACCTGCCTAATATTGTTTAGGTCCCCCTCGTGCAACCAAAACAGCACCAACCCGCATCTCAGAATAGCGTTCTGATGTTATATTCTTCTCACCACAATTGTACAGAGCGATTATGTGAGTTTTCGTAGACTTTGTCATTTCGAACGAGTCAGACCATTCTCTGTTGACCTCATCAACAAGGCATTTCCGTCCAAAGAACTGCCTCTCACTGGATGTTTTTGTTTTTGTCACCATTCTGAGTAAATTGTAGAGACTGTCGTGTGTGAAAATCCCAGGAGATCAGCAGTTACAGAAATAATCAAACGAGCCCATCTGGCACCAACAATCATCTATGCGATTATCTAATCGGCCAATCATGTGGCAGCAGTGTAGTGCATAAAATTGTGTGGATACCAGTCCGAAGCTTCAGTTAATGTTCACATCAACCATCAGAATGGGGAAAAACCTTGATTTGGACCGTGGCATGATTGTTCGTGCCAGATGGGCTGGTTTGAGTATTTCTGTAACTGCTGATCTCCTGGGATTTTCACCCACAACAGTCTCTAGAATTGACGAATGGTGCCATAAACGTGGATGTGGATGGAAATGCCTTGTTGATGAGAGAGGTCAGCAGATAATTGCCAGACTGTTTCGAACTGACAAAGTCTACGGTAACTCAGATAATCGCTCTGTACAATTGTGGTGAGAAGAATATCATCTCAGAATGCTATTCTGAGATGCAGGTTGGCACTGTTTTGGCGACACAAGGGTGACCTACACAATACAGGTGGTTTTAATGTTGTGGCTGATCTTGTAGTATCACCATGGAATTTTGTGGAAAATCATATTGACCACAAAATTAAACATGGCTACAATTTAACACTACAATACTCTAGTAACACCATGGTCAAATTCATTAAAATTATGGGTCTTGCAAAAAAACACAGTTAAAACAATATTACTAGTAAAACGTCTCTGGTTACATGTGTAACGGAACGAGATGCTGCGCTTTTGCTAAGTGCTACGGGGAACAATCTTGCATTGTGAGCAGCTGTGAATTTGTGTGAAACACGTCAATGAACATTGACCTGAATTTATAGCCTCGGCTGGTGAAGATCATTAGATGCACCTGTGGCCAGGCTATAAAATAGAGGTGTTACCAGCGTGTCGACAGATACCTTTATCTGAAGAGCAGTCCTGGGACGTCCCAGTGCGGCAAAAAAGCGCAGCATCTCGTTCCGCTTTTTTCAGGGAACAAGGGTTACACATGTAACCCGAGACGTTCCCTTTACAAAAAGCTTCACTTTGATGCTGTGCTTTTGCTAAGCGCTACGGGGAACGCAATACCCACGCCATTGCACTGGGGCTGTCCGGACCCCTATGGTTGTGAAGTGTGCTCACAAAGCGTGAGAGGTCTCAGACATGAGCTTGATGTCGACTAAAGGGCATAAGAGCCCGGAGTAGCATAAATATCTAAACCATTCAATTTTGATGAATGTGTGCGGAGAGGACCAGCCTGCCGCATCACAAACTTGTTCAGGCATGAGCTGAGATGTCGACTCAAGGGCATAAGAGCCCGGAGTAGCAAAGCATCTAACCCATAAAGTTCGATGAATGTGTGCGAAGAGAACCCTATCGCAACACAAAACTTGTCATAAAAACTGATGAATGTGAGCGGAGAGGACCAGCCTGCCGCATCACAAACTTGTTCAGGCATGAGCTGAGATGTCGACTCAAGGGCATAAGAGCCCGGAGTAGCAAAAACATCTAGCCCATAGAGTTTGTGTGCGGAAAGGATCAGCCTGCCGCATCACGAACGTGTTCAGGCATGAGCCTGTCATAAAAAACTGAAGAATGTGCGTGGAGGGGACCAGCCTGCCGCGTCACAAACTTGTTCAGGCATGAGTTTGGGATGTCGACTCAAGGACGTAAGAGCCCGGAGTAGCATGAACATCCAAACGATAAAATCTGATGAATGTGTGCGGAGAGGACCAGCCTGCCGCATCACAAACTTGTTCAGACGTGAGCTTGAGATGTCGACTCAAGGACGTAAGAATCCGGAGTAGCAGAAACATCTAACCCATGAAGATTGATGAATGTGTGCGGAAAGGACTAGCCTGCCGCATCACGAACGTCTTCAGGCACGAGCCTGCCATAAAAAACTGAAGAATGTGTGTGGAGAGGACCAGCCTGCCGCGTCACAAACCCATTCAGGCATGAGCTTGGGATGTCGACTCAAGGACGTAAGAGCCCGGAGTAGCATGAACATCCAAACTATAAAATCTGATGAATGTGTGCGGAGAGGACCAGCCTGCCGCATCACAAACCTGCTGCAGAGGGACCCCTCTAGGCAAGGCTTTAGAGGCGGCGACCCCTCTGGTGGAGTGAGCCCTGACACCTACTGGCGAAGCTTGACCGCACGGCTCATAGGCCAGGGCAATAGCATCCCTCACCCAATGTGACATAGTCTGCTTGGTAGCGGCTGCCCCCCTGTTGCGGCCCCCAAAGCAGACAAACAATTGCCCAGACTTACGCCACTGGCTAGTGCGGTGGACATAAGTTTGAAGGGCACGGACTGGGCAGAGTCCGTGAAGACTTTCCTGCTCCGGCGTTAAAAATGGCGGGGAGCAGAAGGCTTCCAGAGTGACAGGGTGTAGTGTCGAGAAAGGCACCTTAGGAAGGTAGTCAGGATGAGGATGCAGGATAGCTTTTGCCATACCTGGGGCAAACTCTAAACAGGCCGGCAAAACAGACAGAGCCTGTAGATCCCTGATTCTCTTAAGAGAGGTAATCGCCACAAGAAAAACCAGCTTGAGAGTCAGAAGTCTATCAGACGCTGACTCTAGAGGTTCAAAGGGGGTTTCGGCCAGACCCTCCAGGACTATTGCTAAGTCCCATGAGGGAGTTCTGGTCCTAACAGGAGGCCTCAGTCGCCTGGCTCCACGAATGAAGCGAGCGAGTAGAGGGTGCCTCCCAAAAGGCGCCCCGTCCATCAAGGCATGGCAAGCCGAAATGGCGGCCACATAAACCCTGAGAGTAGCGGGGCATATGCCTGCTGACAGTTTTTCCTGCAGAAAGTCCAGAACTGAAACAATTTGGCAGTTAACTGGATCTGCAACATGTAAACTGCACCACTTTTCGAAGACACCCCAGTTATTGGTGTAGATTCTTCTGGTGGAGGGAGCCCTAGCACTAAGAATGGTCTCGATAACTTCAGGCGACAGCCCTGTGTTCCTCAGTTGGTACCCTTCAGGGGCCAAACATGAAGTTTCCACAATTTGGGCCGGGGATGAAATATCATCCCCTGTGCCTGAGACAGAAGGTCCGGAATCGCCCAAGGCGAGCCGTCGAGGAGAGATATAATTTCTGAGAACCAAATCCTGTTCAGCCAGTGAGGCGCTATCAGTAAGAGGCAAGACCCTTGCTGGCGAACTCTGGCTAAGACTCCCGGGAGCAGAGAAACCGGGGGAAAAGCATACAGACACATTCTGGGCCATGTATGCACCATCGCGTCCAGACCCAGGGGGGCTGGGTGACTCAGAGAGAAGTAGAGGGGACATTGCGCAGTCTCTTGAGAGGCGAAGAGGTCCACTTCTGCTCTGTAAAATTTCTCCCAAATTTGTTGTACTACCTCGGGGTGGAGTTTCCACTCGCCCCTCGATATGTTTTGTCTGGACAGCAAATCTGCTCCCACATTTAGGCGTCCAGGGATGTAAATTGCCCTGAGTGACAGGAGCTTGCCCTGGGCCCAAAGGAGAATCCGACGTGCCAGCAAATTCAGGTGGCGAGAGCGTAGACCTCCTTGACGGTTTATGTAGGAGACTGCTGCTGTGTTGTCCACCCGCACAAGGACATGGCAGCCTCTCAGATGTTGGAGGAAGTATTTCAGGGCCAGAAATACCGCCATCAGCTCGAGGCAGTTGATGTGCCAATCGAGCTGATGACCCTCCCATTCCCCTTGGGCTGGACGACCACTTAAGATCGCACCCCAACCCGTCAGGGAGGCGTCTGTCGTTAGCATCCTGCGACGACATGACGCACCGAGAGTGGGACCCAAGGTAAGGAACCGGGGTCTGAGCCACATAGAAAGATAATGAAGCGCTCGGCGCGTAACCCTTATTTGCCTTAGGGGACTGGCCCTTGGATGAAATCCCCTGGCTTTTAGCCACAGCTGAAACGGTCTCATATGGAGAAGGCCCAAAGGAATCACCGTGGACGCAGACGCCATGAGACCTAGTATTTGTTGATACTGATGAACAGTGCAACTTTGACCTAGCCTGAGATTGCTCAGGGAGTTCTGGATGGAGCTGACACGAGCAGGAGACAACTGTGCCCGCATCGTGATCAAGTTCCATATAATCCCTAGATAGGTAATTTCCTGGGTTGGAGAAAGAACGCTCTTCTGGACGTTGAGTCTCAGACCCAGAGAACCTAGATGAGCCAAGACGATATCCCTTTGCTGAACTGCCAGTTCTTGAGATTGTGCTAGTATCAGCCACTCGTCTAAATAATTCAGAATGCGGATGCCCTGGAGTCGCAAAGGAGCCAGTGCTGCATCCATGCATTTCGTGAATGTGCGGGGTGATAGGGCTAGGCCGAATGGAAGAACCCGATACTGGAAGGCCTCGCCCCCGAAAGCGAACCTCAGGAACTTCCTGTGCTGTGGCAGAATTCCAATATGGAAATATGCGTCCATGAGATATCGATCGTGACCAGCCAATCGTGATGTTGGATCTGAGACACGACCGACTTCACAGTTAGCATCTTGAACTTGAACACCCTGACCGAGCGGTTCAAGCCTCGAAGATCTAGAATCGGACGCAACCCCTCACCCTTCTTGGGAACCAGGAAGTATCTGCTGTAATAGCCTGACTCTTTCTATGGCCCCTTTTGCCAAGAGATTTTGCAGTTCTCTCCACAGTAGACATGCCTGCTCCGGTCTTAAGGTAGTGGGAACCACGCCGTTGAAACGCGGAGGGCGGCAAGCGAATTTAATTCTGTAGCCTCTTTCTACTGTCTTCAGAACCCACATTAAAATACCTGGCAGAAGTTTCCACGCTTTCCCAGGTTCTCTGAGATGGGTACTAATTTCAACACTTCCTGTTGAGGGGGTGTTGAGTGTTCCGTGTCCTGGACTAAGGCAGGAAGCAACGGTACACCCAACTCTTTGTTGGAAGCCTCTATCACCCGAAACACCAAAGGCGGTGGGAGTGAAGAGGTTTCGTGAGGGTATCGGGAGGGCCGAAGTGGATGATACACGTGCCCCGTCCCAAAGGGAACTACCCTCACAAAGTTGGGTACAAGAACGTCAGGGCTTCTTTCTTTTAGAAATCACAGCCCTGAGGTCTTTCTTGGGCGGCTGCTGAGGGCGACGAGCCTGTCCCCAGTCCCTACGAGGGGGAGCACGACTCGCCACGCTCTGTTTTTGAGCCTCTCTCCTAGCAGAAGCGGGGCGAGACTGGGTGGCCGACGGCCCCGCCCCTGAGTGCGGCGAGGAAGAAACTGCCCAAAGGCTTCCTCATGGCTTTTCGCGTCCTGGAATCTGGAGATAACCGTATTCATGGCGTCTCCGAAGAGACCAGAAGGTGAAACCGGGGCATCGAGTAAGAAAACTCTGTCCTTATCTCGGATGCCTGACAGGTTAAGCCATAAATGCCTCTCCGTACTGACTAAAGCGGACATAGACCGGCCAATGGCACGGGCTGACTGCTTGGTCGCGCGGAGAGACAAATCCGTAGCTCGATGAAGCTCTGAAAAGGCCTCTTCGTCGAGAGTTTTACCCGCACTCAGATCCTTTAGCAGGTCAGCCTGGTAGGCCTGTAACACAGCCATGGTGTGCAGCGCAGCACCAGCCTGACCTGCCGCTTGATAAGCCCTCCCCACTAGCATGGAGGTAGTCCTGCATGGCTTAGAGGGGAGAGCAGGTTTTTTCAAAGACGATGCCGAACCCGGCGAGAGATAACCCGCAAGTGTCTCTTCGACCGGCGGCATCCTTGAATACCCTCGCGCCTCAGCACCCACGATAGTCGAATATAACGACGTCGAGAGCACGTGAACGCGCGAGGTATAAGGGTTCCTCCACGAACGAGCAAGCTCATCAAAGAAGGGAAGGGACTGATGAGGTGTTCCCTTCCCTTGGCCATCAGACAGAAATCTATCCTCTAATTTGGAGCGTTTGGGGGTTTCTTGGTCACGTGGCCAGTCTAATTGAAGTCTGGCCACAGCACGAGTAACCACATCGAGTAACTCCTCAGAGGATTTTTGCATCATGTTTTGAGTGCTCTGATGTGGGTAACTCGAAATCTATAGACCCAAGGGAATCGAGGTCCCCCTCCTGAACTGAAGAGGCGCCGGAGCGCGCTTTAAGAACACGAGAAGGACCAGCCGGATCTGGGGAGAGAGCGAGCGAAAGGGACGCACCCGTCTCTCGCTCCTCAGCCAGATCCATACGAGAGCCCCACGAATGAAGTGCGGGAGCTGGCTCTCGGAAGTAAGCGAGGCGAGCGCGAAGCATCCCGACCGAAAGAAGGTCACAATGCGCCGCACCCGCCCGCCCCAACGCGAGAGCCGCGTGCTCTTCCCCAAACAAACAAAGCAAAACTCATGCGTGTCCTTGTCCGTCATGAGACGTTGACAAGGAAACACGCATCGTTTGCTCCGTTTCTCCGTCATTCTCTCTTTTTTTCTTTTTATATATATATATATATATATATATATATATATATATATATATGTAATCTCTTTCAGAGCAGAGAGAAAAAGTAAGAAAGTTCTGCGCACTGCCTAACAATTTGTAACTCCTAACAAAGAGGGAAGAAAGTTTTCTGAGCAGGTTGTGAGACACACAGCATAGTATGCTCTGAATGAAAAATATCTGTCGACAAGCTGGTGACGCCTCTATTTTATAGCCTGGTCACAGGTGCATCTAATGATCTTCACCAGCCGAGGCTATAAATTCAGGTCAATGTTCATTGACGTGTTTCACACAAATTCACAGCTGCTCACAATGCAAGATTGTTCCCCGTAGCGCTTAGCAAAAGCGCAGCATCAAAGTGCAGCTTTTTGTAAAGGGAACAATGGTTAATTTTACCTGGATCAAACTTTCAACCATGCATACACATTTCGTTATGGTTGCTTTGAAGATGCCTTTGTATGCAAATTGCTGCCTGTAAAGTAATTGACTGATTGAGTAGTGATGCTTCGAGGCAGCTGCCTTAGGTTAGACACAGCCATGATGCATGTCACTTTATGGGGGTCACCATGTTGAGAGCACATGACCAGCTGAATACTACTTATCTCGGTATCTCTCCTGTTATTGGACACTTTTGCACATAAATTACTGTGAATAGCATACTTTTTCAATTGTTAACCAAAAAATGTGCTTTTGTAAGATGCTGTATTCACACTGCTCGGTATCAGTTTAGTCCAAGATGATTGCCATAAAGGCCAGCAAAATGGAAACAAACAAAACAAAAAACAGAGAGTGCATCTTAAAATGAAAACAAATTAGGTTAAGTAATTAAGCAGAGGGAGGCAGTTGAACAGATCTAAAGAACACGTGAGAGAGAGAGAGAGAGAGAGAGAGAGAGAGAGAGAGAGAGAGGCGAGTCCAGAAAGTAATGAAATCTAAACACCAAAAAAGAGAGGAGCATAACTTGCTACCATGATGAAACCTCCCTTGCCACAGCCAAGACAAATATTCACAGCAATTTATCTACTGCATTTATCAGACCTGGCTTACGCTTTTTATCTTAATGAAGGATTCTGTTTACACATGGCTACCCATGTCAATCCTCACCATAGCGCTCACATCCTCAAACAGTAAATACTTTAAATAAATGAAACAGTAAAAAGCTGAAGCAAACAGATACTCGCTACAGAATGTACAGCCATTTCTCATATGTGGAAGGGCTTGAGAATGGAGCTCATTGTGTGACTGCCTCAATAATTTGTCATATCAGCTTTAAGTCTGGAGTTGAAAAACGACGAGCGGTCAACACCACAAAGAGCAATCAACCAGGCTTTGTCCTTTATGTTTCCTGTGTTGTTCTTCAATGCTTGGTGAATGAAGGTGGCATATATCATTGCGTGGACAGTGCACGCACACACACATTAACTCAAACGTACATTACTGAGATCTGTGCATGCTGCAAAGGAAACAAGTTATTCTTGGCCATAAACCAGATATGATTACAATGACAGATTAAGTTAGACAGAGAGAATTCAGAGAGCAGAGGTGACGGGCTCTGCCGAGGAACTAAGTAAATGAGGATTAATTACTGAGATTAGCACATACTTGTGTGCAGAGGAACCCTGAGCTCACAAATTGCAGTCTAATTAAAACACAAATGCCATTTTTTATGTGTGATAGAGGAGAGAGAATTTGAGGGAAAGAGAGAGCATGGTTACTGATGAAGAACATGGAACAGGGCGAAGGGAACGAAGAGCTGCAAATGAACAAACACGCAGGAAGAGAAGTGGAGTTTGACATGCAACTGCTGAAACCAGTAAGCACATTGTAACATCAGAAGGCTCCCTTTATACTCTCAATTTTTACCTCTTTTTGTCAAGAAAACCAACTAAAATAATTTTCATTAACTGAAATAAAAATAAAATCTGAATTTATTGGGAAAAACTGAAACTAAGCTAAAACACTTTTTCATAACTCCAAAACTAACTAAAATAAAATAATAATGATCTCAAATTAATTTTAGTATAAGTTTTTATATACTAGGGTGAATAGTGGGACACTTTTGGAAATTGTACTATTCTTGACACTTTGTATTATGATCCAAATGCCACATAACCTAACATTATACCTTTGAAGAAAGCTTAGGATGTCTTCTACATTAGTCAAAAGCAAAAATTAAGAAATATTCAATACTGGGAATACCCCACCCTTTGAAGACCCCCTTTTCACCAAATCCCAGATTTTTTAAGAAGCACTGGTAAAGTGGGACAGAGGGACAATTATTTTAAGTATTTGGAAACACTTTCACATAATAGCATCAAGTTAACTTTTACTTTTTTATAATCTTAACAAAATGTACCTCAAATTTCTATCATTTTCTTTACCATTGCTTTTCCCACCAGTGGTCATGAAATGAGCTCTGCCACACTTCCCAAAGTAAAATCACCAATTTAAAGCCTCAAAAATATAAGTTAAAAAAAGGATAGTTCACCCAAAACTCTCTCATCATTTACTCACCCTCATGCCATCCTAGATGTGGATGGTTTTCTTTCTTCTGCTGAACTCAAATGAACATTTTTAGAAGAACATCCCAGCTCTATAGGTCCATACAATACAAGTCAACAGGGTCCAAATTTTCGAAGCTCCAAAAAGCACATAAAGGCATTATAAACGTAATCCATATGTGGTTTAATCCATGTCTTCTGAAGTGCTCTAGTCTGTTTTGCGTGAGAACAGACCAAAATGTAATTCCTTTTTCATATTCTTCTAAAAATCTTAATTTGTGTTCAGCAGAAGAGAGAAAGTCATACACATCTAAGATGGCATAAGGGTGAGTAAATTATTACAGAACTTAAATTTTTGGGTGAGCTATTCCTTTAATTGTTTACTCCCCAAAGATACGTTTAGTAACGGTTTATCATAATTTAAGGAATTATATACAGATACAATGTGGATCAAGCTTAAGTATCCTTAGTCACTTTACCCATATTCACCCTATATAATACAATTTGCAACATTTACAATGCACATTAAACATGAAAATACCACAAGATAGAGGTAGCACAAGACTGCCCTGAGAAATGTAATGATGTTAGACTTTTTAAATGACCCCAACAAACACTCAGCTTAGGCAGCCATTAAAAAAATACTAAAACTTAAACTAAAATAAAAACAAAACAGAAACTACAAAACACTGGCAAAACAAAAACTAAACTAAATGGCAACTTGAATATAAAATAGAAATAAAAAATCTAAAACTATAATAACACTGGAATGAACAATATGCTTGTTTCCCCTTCTGTCACTCACTTGACGTTGTGTCGAATGAAGTGACACAATGGGTCTTCCTGGGACTCCAAACGTACCTCTGAACCTTAGAAAAGGCCAATGTCAAGTTGGAAGACAGTCAGAATTTTTCTTCGGAGCCGAACGGTTGTGCAACAAGCTAGCTGAAGTTCACTAATGTTTCACTCAACTCTGTCAGCGAGAAGCATTGCTGTTGGATCTATGGCCCGTTTCCAGCTGGTGTTCTCTCTCTGCACGCAGTGCAGTCTATGCCCCTGGGCACTTCAACAGCGCTTTTTCACTGTTAAAAGAGTGTTCTCCTCCTAAAAGAATTGGATTTCTCTAAAAGAGTTTGAGTTTTCCACTCACAAAAGAGCAATGCACAGCGGCGTTGAACGTCCATTTCAGGACGCATCTTTCAAGATGCCTTTCCGCCCCTGTGTTATTCCTGGATGTGGTTGATTTCTCTCCAAGTCCAATGGCAACAAACGCTGCCTCCTGTGTCTGGGCAGCGTTCACACTGAGGCGGCGTTCGTGGATGGCTCATGTACTCATTGCGAGAACATGACCATGGCAGCGTTGCGGTCGCGGCTCTCCTTCCTCAAGGTGAATACCACTTCAGCCGCCCCCCGTGCCGCTCCTTCTTCCCACGGGATTGAGGACGAACCGGCTGGTGATGAAGGCGATATGGGGATAACGACGGGCTCGATTTCCGTCCAAGCTCGGGATGAGTGCGGCTCGCCTCACAGCCAGCCGGCATTCTCCCTTGAGCCCCTGGACTTGGATGATTACATCGCCGCTGCATCGGAGAGCGTCCTGGAGTTAGACTCAGTCTCAATGACAGCGCGTCTCACCAACGAGCGCGCTCAGTCAGTGCTCAGGTGCCTCGCTCTCTTCGAGCCCGGCACAGCGGTTCCTCTAAAACAATTCCAGAGGCTCCTGGGGCATATGGCATCCTCAGTCGTGGCTGCGCCGCTCGGGTTGATGCATATGATACCACTTCAGCACTGGCTACAGACTCGAGTCCCGAGATGGGCATGGTGCCACGGCACATACTGTGTGACAATCACCCCTTCTTGCCGTCAGACTTTCAACCCTTGGACAGACTTCTGTTTTCTGCGGACTGGAGGCCCCTTGCAGCAGATGTCCAGACGTGCCGTGGTAACCACAGACGCCTCTCGACAGGGTTGGGGCGCCGTGTGCAATGGGCACGCTGCCACTGGCCCCTGGAAAGGACCCCGGCAGCGTTGGCACATCAACTGCCTAGAGTTGATGGCTGTATCTCTTGCCCTACGGAGGTTTCTCCCACTAATCCGAGGCAAGCACGTCTTAATCTGATCAGACAGCACTGCGATGATAGCATACATAAATCGCCAAGGCGGCGTCATATGTCACAACTCGCATATGTCACATTTGACATCTCCTCCTTTGGAGTCAGCCACGACTCAGGTTGCTGCGAGCCACTCACATCCCTGGCAACCGCAACACGACGGCGGATGTGCTGTTGTGGCACGTTTCGCCCAGCAGAGAGTGGAGGCTCCACCCCCAGGTGGTCCAGCTGATATTATGATCCAACGTGAAAAATCCTGACTGGCACTTGCTGCCCTGCTTCCCTTTATACACGTATGTCCGGGGTGGGGCATGCAAATTCTATCTGCCAACTTGAAATTGGCCTTTTCTCAGGTTCAGAGGTATGTTTGTTGTCCCAGGAAGACCCCTTGTGTCACTTCATTCGACACAATGTCTCGTTCCTTCCCTCGGGAACGGAGGTTACAACAGCAACCATGACGTTTTCTGGGATACAAATAGATTCAATCAACATCAGCTTCTAAAAGCTAATAGTTTCAATACAATGCTAGTCACAGTCTATCATCTCCATGCATCGCATAGCATCTTTTGCTACATGCTCAAATAAGCCGACAGGCTTTCCATATTCCTGCAATTATTTGACATTAGCTACCTGTCTGACTCTCAATGATTCAGTGAAACACTGTATGTAACCTCACGCTAACAGGAAATTGAGTTAATGCAGCCATATTGATTTGTATTTACGCTAAAGCGTCACTCCACAGAGTCACAGAGACAGACTGCTTTTAGCTTCCTAATTCTTCAATAAAGAGCCAAAAGAACAGCTGAGAGTATTATTATTAATGTGCAGCAACTTTAATGCATTTGAATTCAAAAGACATAAAACTAACCATACAGAGTGACAAAGAAAATTACGCTGGCAACAAATAAAGCAGGTGTATAAATTACTAATGAAGACATGGTAAAAATCGGGTGCCAATGAACAAATCTGAGCTCACTCAAAAATAAATTTGTTAAGTAAGCACTAGAGCTTAGGTGTAAACCTGAGTCTGCTTGACATCAGGGTACACTAAGTTTGGTACTCTGGTACGGTTCACTATTGGTATATTACATCTAATTTGCATGTTTGCATACTCCTGGCGACAATTTATAAAAACACATACAGTAGTTCCGGACATGGAGGCTGACTGGTCAGTAGCTGTGTTTTATTCATGACAGAGCACATCTGAACTCTTCACTGAGATAAGTACTATTGTATCACAGCGCAGATCGCTTAGCTGACTGTTATTCATGTTGCATAGCAACGTCCAGTTCCTGTTTACTTTACAGGGACTATAGGTGTGTACAAAATCACATAATTCTGTACCATTCTATGCTATTTTGTGTATTTAGTAGTGCGAGTAGTATGTTAACACTAAAAATGAAACAATGAATGATTTACCTCTTCAAGTGTGGAATGCTGGAAACGTCATGTAATCAACTCTCATGGCTAACTTTATGTAATGGAATGGTCAGAGTTAATGAGGCAACTAACAATGCCCTTCATCTGTGATTGTATTCATAAATAATATAGTAAAGCCTCTCCTACCTTATTGATAAAATAATGAATTTCTTCAATTCCTTCTTTGTTTCATTGTCTCCAAAATAAATAAAAACAAATTATAAAAAAAAATCTTCCCAAACTGTTCACTGGGTTTTTGTCTGACAGGACGGTGACATCATCGCCCCATGTTCTGTCTTGCGTTTTGTGTCCTGTCTCCATGTTGAGCACACAGGTCCGGATGTGAGTTACTGCTGTGTGCTCTTCGGTAATTTCACAGCCCTGTCACTCTGTCAGGTTGGGGTTTTGTCTGACAGGACAGTATCATCATCCATGTCTTGTGTTTCGTGTACGTTCTTTGTGTGAGCGCATGGGTCCGGTTGTTCGTTACCGCTGTGTGCTCTTCGGTAGGTCTTGTTTCATATCCGGAGCATGGTGTCTGGTTTTGGTCTGTGTCAGGATCCGGACACTCATGCTCCATGTTTTGTTTTAATTGTGTTGACGTTTCTCTCTCATGTGTTTCAGGTGCCGCTGGTATGCGGAATCAGCTTCCATGGGAACCCTTATTGTTTCCATGGGAACGCTGATCATGCCAACTGGCGAGCAGCACCTGTCCCTTGTTTGTTCCTGGTTATTTTATTCCCCTTGTGTGTCGTGTCCTGGGCTGGATTGTTGAATGCAGTTTGTTGTAGTTTATTGTGAGTAATCATTATAGGAATCTATCTGGTGTAACTTAAGTAACTTACCTAGTCTCTGCCCACATGCCGGGAGTGTGTGAGCAGTGCACACAACTCTTCAGCAGAGGTTTCCTCGCAGAACTTCCAATCGCCTGCGGGCGTGCTCTGCATGTTGGATTCTTCACATTTTGCTGAAATTATAATTTATTGTAAATAAATCCTTTTGAATTGCTCCTCTGCTATTGGGTCTCTTTGTCTCGACTTCTAACAAAAACATCTCACATGCTTTGTATATCTTGCAATGCATCCATAACAGACAAACATAAGTGTCGTTCTGTAAGTTTAAAGTTTGGGGGTAAATCCAAAGGAACAAAAAATATTAATAAAACGGTGGGGCTAACATCTTGTTGTGAGTCATTGCCTTGCTATGTTCAGGGCTGATTAAGACTCCTGAGCTCACTAGAAGTACTGAGAAATATTATGACTCAATTATTAGTAAATAAGTAGCCAAAAAAACAACTCAAGTAATTACGTTACAAGTTTTTTTATGAAAATGATATTATATATGGTCAGGGTTGGGGAGTAACGGAATACATGTAATGGGATTACATATTTAAAATACAAAATATTAGTAACTGTATTCCACTACAGTAACAATTTAAATAATTGGTAATTAGAATACAGTTACATTCCAAAAGTATTTTGATTACTGAAGAGATTACTTAGCATTTTATTGTAATTTTTTTAATTTAATATTTAGTCCTTTCAGATGGCAAAAATGTATGTAAATGATGTGATTCAAAGTGTATTTGAACAGCAGTGAAACACTTTCTTATGATGTGTTACATTCATATGAGTAGACAGAGAAGTGCATTTGAAGTAAGTAAGGAACAGAAGAAATAGAAATAAACCTTGTGTAAATTTTGCTTTACGCTAAGCATAAACGCTATTTCTAGCCATTTTACATGCATATGTTACCAGGCACAATCGTGTTATTTTCATCAAGAAAATTCACGTTGGATCATAATTTCTTTTTTCTAGTAAGACCTTTGATATTAGGGCAAAAATCGTATTCTTGATAATAATTTTTTCGTTGTTTTCATATAAAAATATCTAAAAATCCTTAAAACAAGATTAATTTGATTTATCTCAATATCTCTATCTTGTTATAGAAACAACACTGCATAAGATATTTAGGTGTTTCAGAGAATATATTTTTAACATGTGTATTTTGTCTTACTGTACTGGCAGAGTTTTTATAGTCAAAGTGAAAATTTTTTCCAGTGATGAAGAAGTCATCCAAAGTATTTAGAATATGTTACTGACCTTGAGTAATCTAACGGAATACGTTACAAATGACATTTTACAGCATATATTCTGTAATCCGTAGTGGAATACATTTCAAAAGTATCCCTCACAACACTGTATATGGTATATATATGCTTAAATTTTTCGAACACGAATACATTTTTGTTCTTGAAAGAAACTGATGCTTCCTTTTACCAAGGATGCATTAAATTGATCAAAAATACTGCCAAAATCATTATTTGCAAATTATTATTACAGTTTGATATAATTGATTTAATTGGTATTTATAATTTTTTTTTCTTTACCTGTGGTGGCAAACATATACTGTGCCACATATTCCTTACAAAAGCATTCTAAAGTGCTAATTTGAATTTCAAGAAACTTTTCCTCTTATTAGAAGAATTGAAAATGGTTACATTTATATGTAGTATACCCTACATACACAAGGGTCCATCACTTGAACACTTTTTGCCTCTAGCGGGTGTTGCTTTTCAAACAGGTAAACAGCAGCACGGGGCAGGGAAGTACAGTACAGCATCATGAGAGAGAGTGTTTCCCACTAGGACAGTTTATTTTGAACAAGAGCAGATATGGATTTAATGTGGGAGTACAATACCGAACTAATGCGTATTGATAGAAGCGGAGAGACCATCTGTGTGGACGATGGTGTGAGGAACCGGACGGCGAAAACAAAATGATGTTCAGTGTAAAGTCAAAAGAAGATCGCAATGTATGTAATAGTAACTATATCAGATATTATTAATAAAACACGGGAACTTGTTGTGTGGGAATGTTTTGCCTCCATATTTTGAATTTCGGGGCTATTATTGTTAATTTTGTTGGCATTTTTGCCCGAGTCTCCGTTAATTTCCAACACTATTGGCATTGTATGTTTCTAAAGTATTTAAAAGTTTGTTTTAGACATATAGTAGCAAGTAAACAGATATCCCCACATATATATCAAACTACATTGTGTTAATGTTTGACACAGTTAAAACATTGCCTACCTTCAAAACAAGTGAAATTTGTTCAGTGGTTTAAATGTGTTCAGACGGTTCCCTCGTACCTGAATGAACTACCAGAAGTTCCAGAAAAAAAAATGGATATGCAGAAAATCACAGTATTACAGCTGCATAGTGACAGGGCATAATGTCTTGAAAAAGTAGTTTATACAAGCGTTTTAGTTTATAATCATATTTAGCGCTTATACCTTTAATATTATGTACTTTTTAGTACTTTGTAATTGTGGTGAAAAATAACTGTAGTGAATTTTTTTATACTTTTTTTAAACGATTTTAAATCGACTAAAGTAAAAGAAAAGTACTGTTATTTATTTACACTTAAAGGTGCTGCATGTAACCATTTTCATGTAGTATTTGCCTTTTTTTTGCCAATTTGTGATCGGCTTGTAATGGAACTTAAAAAATGAGCCCTTCCCGGACTTCCTAGGCTGCCTATTAATGCCTGTTAACATTATTTTCATGTGAAGGGAGCAGGTTGGTTTTTCCGGGAAAATCCAAAGGATGTGACGTTTATGCGCGCTCTCGAGAGCCTTGGCTCAGTGCTTCTCTGTCGCTTTACAACAGCGACAACTGTCTGCAACACTAGATAATGTTATCTTAGAGACAGAATCCAGCAAATGTACAGCTCCCAGCACAACACTGACTCCTACACAAATTCCAAGTTAGCCAAACCAAGTGAACATCCGAGTGAACATCGTCAGGGCATTTGATTCCTTCATTCTGTTTTCGGGATCAAAACCAACCCTGAATTGCCATTCTTCTTATTGGGCAGGTAAGCTTACATAAAAGCATGTGAAATATAGTGCCAGAAGGATTGATATATGTAATTTTAGCTAACTTGATCTTGCCTGCTAACGCTGACGAACTGCAAGCTACCTTGCTATGTAACTTTCAAATAATTTCAACGATCTTCTCTTTACACTAAAAGTCAGGTATGCTGATTCACAGTAACTGACATAAACAATGTTAATCTGTAATTATTCAGAAATTCATTAGTGTAACGTAACTTGGTTTACAGAAAATATATACATTCTATTATTATAAAACAATAGCGCATTGATACATCAAAATTACAGTTGTAATGGAATCACATCAATACTGAATTGTGTCAACATATTTATAAAGTACAGTCTATTTTATAAACAGCTAATGTCATCATTCATCAAATTTAGCTAACATCTATTGATAAAGCTGGCTAGCTAGCTAACGCCGACATAGGCTATCATATAAATGCAGTCAATGTATCAGAAAAGAGAAGTGATAACTTCAAACTACAGTCTCGCATAGCCAGACCTATATCAACACTTTTCCAGCACTGGAGAGTCAAATATAATATAGTCTGTATAAGTTTGTAGTAAAACAATCATAATTGTTTCATTTTAATTATGCTACCTCATCTGTCAGCATGATGTCGGTGAATCGCATTCAGGCACTTTGTACATTATGTCATTATTTTGGTCGATTTTGACTACTGAGAGGGAGAGAAGAATAAAAGCTGGAAGAAAGACAGTCGCATGCTTCTCTGACAAATGCATTATTTCCTTTTTTACAAGTGTAGTACACCACATTATCTTCATGCACTTGGTACAGAGGGACAAAGACTGTTCTATACTTTACCAGATATGTGTACTAACTACACTTCTGCCATAGAGGGACTGAAAAAGCACTTTGTTCCCAAAATGAATGTGATTGCAGAACATCACAAATTTCCCCAGAGAGCACAGAGGCCTGATGCAGTGTGTGAATTCGGTGACATGGAGGAGCAAATGCTTTGCGATCAACTCATAGAGCGTGTTGCCAATACGCAAATACAGGAAATACAGCAAATTTCTGCAAATACAGATCAGATTTCTTGCTGAAATCTGATCTGACCCTGGCTAAAGCTACTACACTGGCTTTGCAAATCGAGGATGGATTACAGAATGATAAAATCCTCCCTGATGCTACTATTGCTGCTGCTGCGTCGGTGAAAGGAATACACAAATAGCCGAGGAAGAATCACCAGTGGGAAAAGAGAAAGACGGGTTCGACGACTACACCTGCCAAAGTTCAAAGTACCGGGATTTTTTGAATATCGGGCTCCTGCTATAGATGCGGATCTAATAACCACCTTGCTAATAAGACTTCATATCCATCGGCTAAAGTTACATGAAACTCATGCGGAAAAGTGGGACATTTTTCCAAAGTTTGTTGTTCTGTTCAAAAGGAGGCATGTGAGGTTGTGATATTTGAACTGACTGTGCTTTACATGATGGGTGCTGGCTGTGCAGGATAAAATCCTCTGTACTGTACAAATTATCACAAAGGAACATTCTCATGATGTTGAGCTAGTAGATACATGTTCATCCATTTCTTTTATTCCAGAGAGCACACACCAGAACCTCTTTCCTACAAGTGACCTTTCTGAGCCTAGAGTGAACCTACTCACATACACAAGAGAGAACGTACCCATTAAAGGGTGTATGCATGCTACAGTAATTCATGATAGACATTCTTCTACAGGCTTATTTGTTGTGGCTAAGTCAGGCACGGCTCTGCTAGGAATAGATTTCATTGCTGCATTGCATATGTGTATTGAGGGTAACAAAGTAATTACTGTAATTACATAGTAATTACAAGCCCTAATGACCATCCTACTGAGCAGATGGCATCTACAGTACCAAACAAAATATCACAGGCTTTCCCAGAGATTCTGGTACAGGAGATCGGATGTGCAAAAGGCTATGACTGATGAGCTCAAAGACTTAAAGAAAAAGGGAATCATAGAACATATTGATGCATCTCCATTGGTCTCCCTCATAGTTGTGACCAAGAGAACGGAGGGAGGACAACTTTGCATGTGTGTTGACCTCAGGGAGCCAAACATGTCAATTGTCATTAACTGTCATCCTTTACCGCACACAGAAGAGCTTTACACTGAACTGCGAGGAGCTATCATTTTTTCTACTATTGACCTAGCCTCTGCATATCATCAGATGCTTCTAAATCCAGATAGCCATGACTTAACTGCTTTTATCACTCACGATGGTCTTTCCATTTCTGCCGAGTTCCCTTTGGGCTCGATTCAGCCCCATCAGCCTTTAAAAAAATTATGTTGATCATTTTGGCAGGCCTCCCAGGGGCACAGGCCTACCTTGATGATGTAATATGCTATGGTGCTACCCATAATAATAATGCTAACTTACGGAGGGTACTACATGTGCTGAATAATGTGGGACTAAAAGTGAACATGCAAAAGTGTAACTCCAACCAGACCTCTCTGTGCTTCCTGGACAAACAGTATCCAAAGATGGACTTCCCCTGACCAAGATCGGGTCTGTGCAGTGGCCAACGCACCTGCCCCACATGACACATCCTCCCTGCGATCCTTTCTGGGCCTTGCTTCATGGTACAGTAAGTTAATTCCCGACATCTCTACTGTTGTTGAACCGCTACGTACCACACTCAGTGAATCTACAGATTTTAAGTTTAAATGGATTGCGGAGGCTGAGTTCAGTTTTACTTAGATTAAGAGACTGATAGCTGAGAGCCCCTCTTTAGCACTATATGACCCTGAGTTGCCTACGTACTTGACTGCTGATGTTTCTGACTGTGGACTGGGGGGGGGGGGGTGTTTACCCAACTTCACCGAGACAGAACTGAGAGGATCATAGCTTTTACATCCAGGACACTTTCTCCGGCTGAAAGAAAGTATTCTACTGTTGAACGTGAAGCACTTGCGTGAAGCACTTGTGTTTGGGCAGTAGAAAAGTGGAGAACCTATCTGTGGTGACATCACTTCATGCTGCGAACAGACAACCAAGCACTCACAACGCTACTCACATCCAAAGGTACTGGTTGTGCAGGACTGCCAATCACGAGATGGTCAGCGTGATTGCTATGCTTTACATATGATGTTGCTTAACGTCCTGGGAAACAAAATATGACAGCCGATTGCTTGTCTAGGCTTTCACTGCCTACCACAGGAGATGCTGAAAAGGAACCAGACATGGTAGCTACTGTTTTTATGGATTCCTTACATTTTTATGGATTCCTACCAGCGTTTACTGCCACCTGTGAGACATGTCTTCAGATACAGAAAGGTTGGCCAAGATGCAGACAGGATTTAGCAACTGACCTTGCTCTGTATTTCAATGTGCGAGATGAACTGGCTGTAGATAACTCACTTGTCATGATCGTTTTGTCATTCCCACTTCACTGCGTTATAGAGTGGTGGACTTAGCACATGAGGGGCACCAGGGAATAGTGCATACTAAGCAGATGTGAGCTATATTGGTGGCCTCAAATGGACACATATGTACAACCTATGATAGCTTCATGTGTGTCATTTCAATACAATGCACATAGACAGAAAGACTGGGGCAAAATAATTTTTATATATAAATACTGAAAAACTTTAATAACCAAAAAATAAAAAACGGACCTTAAACAATTTTACAAATGCTGTTGAGTGGTGCCCCCCGGACATGCCCAATCGCCCATATGGTTAATCCGGCCCTGGCTACATTGGTAAAAAATTGCTGCTAGTACTCATGGTGGAACTCATGTTGATGATGCAAACGTATCGCAGGTTGGACCCAAATGCACATTGTGAAAAGAGACTAGTGGGGGCACTTTGAGGGGGGCGCAATCAAACTCAGATTCAGAAAAGCGATTGAAACAAATGTGAAAACAGAATGAAAACAGATTGAAATCTACAGCTGAAATAAACTGAGACTGAGAAAGTGCTCAACACCCAGGGTGAGAGAAGTATCAGCTACTTTTTGGCCAGAACATGGTACAACAGAGCAAGAGGCACACAAACACACACACACACACACACACACACACACACACACACACACACACACACACATGTTGTGTTTCCATGTTTTATGGGGACTTTCCATAGACATAATGGTTTTTATACTGTACAAACTTTATATTCTATCCCCTAAACCTAATCCTACCCCTAAACCTAAACCTCACAGAAAACTTTCTGCATTTTTACATTTTCAAAAAACATAATTTAGTATGATTTATAAGCTGTTTTCCTCATGGGGACCGACAAAATGTCCCCACAAGGTAAAAAATTTCGGGTTTTACTATCCTTATGGGGACATTTGGTCCCCACAAAGTGATAAATACACGCTCACACACACACACACACACACACACACACACACACACACACACACGTTGGTGTGGCTATCCTTATGAGGACAACCAGAGACAGAATTATTTTTATATGGTACGAACTATAGATTCAATACCCTGACACTACCCCTAAACCTAACCCTCACAAAAAAAATTCTGCATTCACACACACAAATATGTCCATTCACATACACTGTTTCACAAAGACCTACAGTACATGTCAAGTGAAATGATGACACATAACTTTTAAAGATTTTTCTGATATCGTACGCACTCCTGTCTACATCTCCAAATATCAAACATATCCATTCTGCAGGATCCCTCTGTGCCATCTCAACTCTCATTTGTCACAGGCTGTTTACTTTCTTTTCCACAAACAAACTCTGCCCTTACTTTCCTCCCTTTTTCAGATATAACATTTTGTCTCCTCTGCCATCCAATCATGTGTCGGTGTGCATCAATTATCCTGAACTCTGTGCCAAAACACTAATGGAAACAGAACAGTCTGCTTCAACCTGACACACCGGATGTGAGTGGTGCGTGGCATCGTGTCAACAGGAAATCGCTCCCATTATTATTATAATTTTTTTTAATGATGTGCAGAAACACCTCAATTGCATGTCAGATATCACTGAATTAGGTGCCATGAAATATCACACGTGTCTCTGTAACAGCCCAAGGCTGGGTAAACAGCAGAGGAAAAGATTTCCATGGGCTGCGTTCAGATAGTTTGTTTAGCCTATCAGGAGACTTTCTGCCTGTCAGTCATTGTGCACGTTTACCAGGCAGTCCATACATGCTCTTATAGTGCCGGGACGGTGTCCTGCTGCCGTGAAATGCTCATGGTCATACACCGAAATGTTCCCCCCTGCTTCAGCAGAACGGTTTCTAGTGGGTTTGTGTGTGTTTGCGTGTCTTTGGAGCAGAGCTGGACTAGTAATCTGGCAAACCGGGCATTTTCCCGGTGGGTCAACGCACTTTGGGGCCGATCAGGGGCGGACTGGCCATCTGGAGAACTGAGCAGGCCGGTGGGTCAGTCGCGAAATGTGCTCAATGGGCCATGATAAGAAAAAATGGACCACAAAACCCCCAACCCTAACCCTCCCCCAACAGAGTCCCCTGTTCTATATATAAACACATTGAGAGTAGTGTCAGAAAAGCGCTATAAGTGTTAAATAAATTCATTCAAAATATGTGAATACGAGTGTTGTTGATCTTCATCATAGCAAGTAATATTGCAGTTGTTAAATTAATGTTTAAACGTATCACATTATATCAACATCCTGCCCCCACACCCCCACAGCCCACACTGAATTTCAGTACCACCCCAGACTGATCACCGTACCCTGTCCAGCTCCCCTGTGAAAAAATCCTGGCACCGCCCCTGCTCTGAATATCTCCAGTCATGATCACACACTGACGATGTCCAGATAAACTCAAATCATGAGACTGATGATTCAAATTGCTTGCAATTTTATGTTTCAACAACATTTACATTTTACATTTATGCATTTGGCTGATGCTTTTATCCAAAGCGACTTACAGTGCCCTTATTACAGGGACAATCCCCCCGGAGCAACCTGGAGTTAAGTGTCTTGCTCAAGGACACAATGGTGGTGTCTGTGGGGATCGAACCAGCAACCTTCTGCTTACCAGTTCTGTGCTTTAGCCCACTATGCTACCACCACTCCATACAACATATGTTGCAAGAAAGCACAAAGTTTCATAGTGCAGCATTAAGAAAGACATTATTAAGAGTGTTTGTGATTGGAGATAATAATTATCATAAGGCACAATACTATTACTCATCTCTCCCATGTCAAAGGTATTGTTTGGGGAAGTTAGGGTTACATTATGTCTGCATAATATCACATTACATAATGCATATTTCCACAATAGAGGCACACACACAGAATGCTCTTACGCAGGTCAAGTGTTTTTATTTCAGCTAAAAATAAGCCTTAGGGAGGTGTGTTTACGTCTGAATGTGTGAAAGTGATAGTGAGAGACTGCAATGATATCTCTGGAAGCTGAAAAGAGACTGACCCAAATTTCTTTTGACATGTGTTCACAGCTGCCACTTTAACACTCACTCCTTCCCTTGAAAAGCAGCCAACTCTCCCTTCCTCTGTATCACCCTCTTTCACTGTTCTCTTACTGTCAACAATCATTTTCAATAACACCACTTTGCTTTTTATAACTTAGTGGAAAATTGAGAAGGCATAATTAGAAAAGTTTTGTTGTTTTAAAGAAAAACAATCACGTCTTTGTTCACAAATATATAAAAGAATGGCTGCGAAACATCTTTTTCATGTATAATCAAACAGACAAAAAGGGGGAGGGATGCAGCCCATGTGGCAGGCGCACAGCGATTATTGAACGAATCTCTTTATAAACACTCTCCTACCCTTAATGGAGGCTTTTTAGTAGCTTCCTTGCTGCGATCAATTTAGTCCCCACTAACAGTCAGTCTGAATTTGTCAGCGGATGCTAGGCGGTTGGCCTGGTGTGATTGGAGACCTACATTTCAAGAGGGATTTTAGAAGATGAGGGCAGTTATTGCACAATTAGACAAGCAAATTAAAAATGGCAGAAACTGTGAGCTTGCCCGAGGGGCTCTTCCTAGCCTTCACTCCTCCAACTTTCCTCCCCCCTGTTCTATCGTTTCTTCCAGAGAATTCTTTCTTTCACTTTGTCGTTCTTCGTTTTGCGCTTGGCACGATTTCCCTTTCTGTGGCTGCCATCACTTTCTGTCAGTATTTTGTTCTTTTCTTCTGCTTGTGTGGGTAAACTTTTCTTATAGCCCATAAGTGTGATGTGTATGTGTGGGTGTGAGTTCTTGAGGGAGAAATGGTTTCTTTTGGAATACAAGGTGAACTCTGTTGAATTTTATATTTGGGCTGTGATACAGAAATACCATGAATATCTCCCTTTATGCATATATATATAGTGTATTGCGAAAGAACCACTGTTAAACTTTACTGAAGAGAGAAGTTTTTTGAATGAGACCTATGAGATTACGTTTTGCCTTGAGAATTCATTCCCAAACCTCTCTCAAGTGCTCCTAGCATGTGTTTTTCAGAACTATACTTATTTATATATTTATTTATTTTGAACTGTGACTAATAAATGTTACATCTATCTCCCCACCACCAATGTTTGGCATTGTATGTTTGTGTGAAGAATATGAGAGAGTATCTTATTTACAATGTTGACATTTCAAGTTGACCTTTATGCTGACAAAGTGCGCATGCGCGGTATCCCATTAATGGGTGATTCTGTGTGCTCTGCTAATTTTAAAGTCCATTAAGTTTGTAAGCCTCCCTGCGGTTAGAATGAAATAAAGAATGGTTAATAACATTCTTTTAAATATGACAGTACTCTCCAAGAGGTGGGTGAAATACCAATTGCAGAGTTATCAGATCTTGCAAGAGAAACCAAACAAGTGAATGGTCTGGAAAAACAAGTCATTTGCCACACCAAAATAAGTGGACCTAAGTAATTACATTTATTCCTGTGTGGTGAATTTATCACCATTGAAACCCTTTGAAAAATTGTCGGAACAAAATTTGTATAACCGGTTACCAGCATTTAAAAATAAATGTTCACTTCAAAACAATTGAAAATCACTTTGTTCCATGGGGCCTGGGTAGCTCAGCGAGTATTGATGCTGACTGCCACCCCTGGAGTCGCGAGTTCGAATCCAGGGTGTGCTGAGTGACTCCTGCCAGGTCTCCTATGCAACCAAATTGGCCCGGTCGCTACGGAGGGTAGAGTCACATGGGGTCCTCGTGGTCACGATTAGGGGTTCTCACTCTCAACGGGGCACATGGTAAGTTGTGCATGGATCGTGGAGAGTAGCATGAGCCTCCCGTGCTGTGAGTCTCTGCGGTGTCACAGCGAGTCCCATGATAAAATGTGTGGATTGACAGTCTCAGAAACGGAGGCAACTGAGACTTATCCTCCGCCACCCGGATTGAGGAACCGCACCACCACAAAGTAGTGGGAATTGGGCATTCCAAAGTGGGAGAAAAAGTGTCATAAAAAAAAAAGAAAGTGAAAGAAAATCATTTTTTCTTTTTGATTTTTAGTTTTGATTTCGTTCCTTGAACCTTTTTTATTCCCTGGTTACTAATGTTTTTTCAAGTTCAGTTAAAGTGTTCATTATATGTTCAAGTACAATGTTTTATTTGAAGTTACCCTTGGGGATATTAGTGTTTCTTTGAATTAATTGTGCTCCTGTTCAAGTCAGATTCAGTTTTATCTTCTGTTTGTTGCACCAGTTGTATAGAGGAAACATAAATACTGGTCAATATAATGATAATGAAGGTGTTATATACAATGTGGCTGATCCTGTGTCTGGTCATTTTCCCCATTGACACCCAACAACACTGTATACAACTTTTAATGTAAAATGTATATGTGGAAATGTACATTAACCAATGTCCATTGTTAGTTCATGTTAATGTTCGCCTTAACTGATGATAACAAATACAAACTTATCGTAAAGTGCTACCCAATTTTCTATATTTTGCACGTTCAAAGAACTGGTGAATGAATCAGCACATTCACACAGAAAAACAGGAAGAAATGCTGTTTTTACCCTCTTCGGTTTATAACATCTGTAAGGAATTTCTCATGGTGTGTTCAGTATTAGGCTGACATTGCAGCTACTTTACTTTGCTGATTGTGCTCACAACAGCTAAAAGAAATAAGGAAAAAATAAGCTGTGTTAAGCCATTTTAAAGAACGCCTCCAGCAGCGCAGAGACAAGAGTAATTGAATGATAGTGCAGTCGCATTGGCAACTCTGTCTGTGGTGCTGAAATTAGAGTTTTTGGCCATGAGACTTTCCTTATGCAGTGCTCCAAGACAGCGGAGAGACCAGATCAAAAATAACCTTTTTCGGATTTCTATTATTTAATTTAATACACTTTAAATTCAATAGGGCTAGAGGTATAATATTATGTAAGAACAACCTAGTGTTCAACTTCTGATACAAAGTCATAAAAGATTAAGGACAATACCAAATTAATACAACTGAAAGCATAAAACATGCAAAACGACAAACATAAAAGAATATTTTAAATGTAATGAAAACCTGACATTTTGTATATTGCAGTGAAGTTGAGGCCATGAATACAGATAAACATTCACAAACATAACATTACTTCGCTGTATTTACCTAATACATGTCTATTTTATTCATATGCACTTTTGTGAATAATGCCATTCACTCAATGTAAAAAAATATATACAATTTGATTGATAGGAACACAAATAGAGACGTTAGGCTGTATGTTGTATGTCTCAGTCACCAATCACTTTCATTGCATCTTTTTCCATTCTGCCTAACATCTTGCCTTTTGTGTTGCACAGAAAAAAAAGAATCCAGTCATTCAGGTTTGGGACAACATGAGGTTGAGTAAATGGTGACAGAATTGTCATTTTGGGTGAACTATTCCTTTAAACCAATTAAGATATGAGCCCGAAGCAGATAGAGCGCTTATTACTAAAACATCTTCTAAAAGGAACTCATCTGAAACTTCACTCCTTTCCCAAAACAATTAAGAAATAACTTTCCAAATTTCCTGCCAAGACACCAGAATCACAAGATATGGCTTCACAGGGATGCCACACATCTGTTTGTATAAACTTTGAAAGAGTATCTCAGCATCAGCTGGGAGGGGTGATGGAGCCTTAAAGCATCTGTAGAATAGTTCATATGAGCTGTACTAGTGTGAGCTCCATGAAACGTTCAGGAATAATGTGACAAGTGCGTGAAAATGTTGAGGGAGATGGTAGTTACAAAGATGCTGTGAATCAGAGTTAGGAAAAAGACTCGGAATCGGGCTAATTACAATAGTGGGTGACATCTTGTGCACAAGGATTTCAATTCTCTGGAAAGTTCAGTACAAACAAGCAAGGGAAGAATGGGGTGGCTATTCTGTTTTCTCTATCGCTCCCTCACACAAGGATGAATTGATCTGTATGGAGAGATTTTAGGGTCTTCCTGTGGCACACAGGTAATTCAGCTACACTATGCAAGTAGATGAGAGTATGTGTGTCAAGATGTCTTTATAGAACGAGAGTGAGAGAGAGACTGCACAGTAGTGTTCCGTTGTCTCTCTCCAGGGAGAGCTCCATTATCTTATGATGATTATGACATTATTGTGATCTAATTATGCACTCGGCCGGCACTGAGCGTGATGTCATCCTATGACAAGGGAACACCAAAATTATTGAAATTATGTTGTCACTTCCAGAACCATTTTATGCTAGGACAAATTCATACTAATTTCATGTCTCTCCTTACTCTATTTTTCATTTTCTGTCTTCACTGGTCTTCTGTTCTTTCTTTCTTTCTTTCTTTCTTTCTTTCTTTCTTTCTTTCTTTCTTTCTTTCTTTCTTTCTTTCTGTCTGTTTACACTTGGCCACTTCATGTGTTTTCTGTGATCAGATAGCTAGCCGATCATGGAAAGACCAGGTGTAAATGCCCTACAAAACGCATTGCAGTACAATCACTCAAACCACTTCAAGAAGTGCTTTGAGATGCATTCCAGTTGAAACTGGTCAAGTGTAAATGCATCTGTTCAAGTCACATATGTAAACTTTACTCCGCCAAACAGCGCTGCGTCAGAATAGGGAAAAGGTGAAACAAAACAGCTGTTACCGAATATTTGCAATGGGCTCGTGTCGTGCAATTGTAGAAGAGACAGAACTTTTTTCCTCATTTATTTGATGCAAAGCACTGATGAAGCTGAAACTAAACACTGACAAAGAGCAGCTGACGAACATGATGTGTCTTACCTACGAAAAGCCAAAGGGGAAAAACACAGGTGTAAATGGAATGAGCTCAGAGGTGGCCATCAGGGGTGAACCTGGATTTTTCCAAGTGGGCCGGCTGGAAAACGTTTTTTTCTTTTAACATTTGATCCCCCATTTTACTTGATTAAAAACAGCTTTGTTTGCTTGTTTGTCTCTTTTCCCTTCCTCTTAAAAAAAGGTGTAAATTCAGGTTCAATTTCTAGTTTATAATGTTTCAGAAGAGCCGCACTGGAAAATCAGTTGCTCAGTCGCTTGCATTTATGAGTGTTTTGTCTTGGTGGAAGAGATGGACTGGCCGATGATTGAGAGTGTGAGAGTGAGACAATAAGAGAGTAACAGAGAGAGAGAGGAAAGGACAGACTCAATAAGATGAAACAAAATCAATGGCTAGATGCTGAGGCTGCATTTCGAGGCTCAGGAGACGATCACACACATGCCCATGGATTTGCCCTCTTTAAAAAAGAGAGCTTTGAGAGTGAAAAAATAGTCATATATATTCATGTATTGAACAAAAACCAAAAGAGGAAACCAACTTAAAATCTAAATCAATAATTAATTTAAAAGAAAGCGTGCATGGGTGAGAAAGAAAGAGTGAGAAAAAGATGGAACTGCAAACAAACATCATGCTTTAAAGGAATGACAATGTTGACAGCCAATTAAATGAGTAAATATTTCATTTGTTTTTAACCTTTAGGGGTGTGTAAACCATTTTCAAGTGAGTGTTTTGGTCTGTTGTATGAATATGTCCCCACACATACCTCATGTGCACATACCTCGAATGCAAAAACTATAACCTACAACCTTGTTTGCTTGGTATCAGAATGAAGAGAAGAACATTACGGCTCCAACGTATTGCGTATTTCCAGAAAACAAAACCTTTCGTAAAAAACTCGGGTTGAACAGGTGCAGCAGAAGCACATGAAGAAAGGATGTGACTGTGAGTGCTGGAGGAAATGGTGGTTCTCAAAAGCATCTGAAGAGCTTGTATAAGGGGCTTCTATTTTTCAGTCCTTCAGTTATTGAGGTATATCAAGCTAAAGGATGTAGAGAAGGCATAATAAATAAAGATATAGACATTAATAAAGTACAGTCTAATCCAAATTTAGCCCAACATATGTGCACGCTCTACAGTGTCCTAACAACACAGATCTATCACTAGATTGGCATGTTCCTTGCTCGAGGGTTTTCTTTTCAGTCATCGTAAGAAAAGTCATGTAATTGTGTGTTTTGATATTTAATGTGGTTGGCGTCATGCACATTTGAATGAAATTCCAGTACAAGGGGATTCTAACTGAGAATAAATGAGGTTAACATCAAGTGTCAGATGCTAAATTGAGAATATCAAACACACACACACACGCACGCACGCACGCACGCACGCACGCACGCACACACACAAACATTAGACATTAGACAAACAACACTCCTAGCAATAATGAGTACAGACCCACATACAAACACTTATTTTCTGTTTTAAAAGCCAGTCATGTAGGAAGGGCACTGAGGCCTGGTAAGAACCGTATCAATATTTGAAGCAGGGGATGGGCTTCACTCAATAATACTGAGACTCCTGCTGAAAGAGAAAGAAAAAAGAAGGCTAATTGAAAAGGACAGGCCTACACAGATCATCGAAAGCTCTGTCTTTGTTATAGGCCTTTCGGGTTTTAATGTTTTGACATTGCTTGTCTACTTCTCTTCAAGGCTACATACAGCTTCAACTAGGTTCTGTACTCTGTATAATGGAGAAAGAGCCGGGACAAATGGCGCTTAAGAACACACACAGACACTTGAAAATGCATTCCTCACTCAGTTCTGCACATATACTTATAGTAAAAGATCAGACAAATTAGCTTACATTTATTTTCAGGATATTAAAAAACTTTTGATTGAAAGACTAATGCTTATATGCTTGGAATGTATTTATCCATCCATCCATCCATCCATCCATCCATCCGTCCGTCCGTCCGTCCGTCCGTCCATCCATCCATCCAACCGTCCATCCGTCCATCCACCCATCCATCCATCCATCCATCCACACACTGCCCATCCATCTGTCCATCCATCCATCCATCCACACACTGCCCATCCATCTGTCCATCCATCCATCCATCCATCCATCCATCCATCCATCCATCCATCCATCCATCCATCCATCCATCCACAGTATTTCTATCTATCTTGACGACATACACTTTGACTGATAGTACATCAAAGTGGCTGAAATATACAGTACACCAAAGGCATCAGTCTCCTCTCCCATTTAACAACTTGCTCATTTCTTTAGAAAACCAGACGACTGGAAAATAACATAATGGATGATTCAGTGAAACGAGCAGGAAGACGCTGGTTCAGATCTGATTTGGGCCACGTTCTCTGACCCCTGCCATAGCACTCATCATGTGGCTGCATTCTCCTCTGCACATACACCTCACTCTGTGTGTCAGATAAGAGATAGAAATAGATTAAAAAAAATCCTATAGTACCTGCTCAAAGTAGAAAAGGCTGATGGTTCAAAATCTGCAAGAGAGAAACAGCGATATAATAATGATAAGAAGTGCATTAAAAGAGATCAGAATGCAGGAGATGTCAGAAATGGGCAGAGATGACTGAAGCTAGGAAGGGGAAAAAGGAGAGAAATTGAGAGAGAAAGAGAGAAAAAGAAGGAGAAAGAATAAAGATGAGGAGGGTTTTACTGTGGTGCAGGGTACTGTGTAGTCTTTTACAAAGCTTTTTGAAGTTGAGCACTGGGATTATGGGAATGCTTCCTCAGCACCAGCAAGACGGCTCTCTCTTTCTGTATAGAGGAGAGCCCAAATCCTACACACACACACTTTCCAAGCAGTAGCCAGACTACTGGAATCTGTGGTGCAGAGGGTGCAAATCCTATATACAGAAGTATAGCACACAAACGCACGCATGTACACGCACACACATGTTAGTGTGGCTATCCTTATGAGGACTCACCATATACATAATGATTTTTATACTGCATGAACAATATATTCTATCCCCTACCCCTACCCCTAAACCTACTGTTACCCTCACAAAAAACGTTCTGCATTTTTACATTCAAAGTTTTTTTAAGCAGTTTGAATTATGAGGACACTAGAAATGTTCTCATAAACCACATTTATAGCATAATACCCTTGTAATTACCAGTTTGTAACATAAAATAAATTTCATCGTAAACCACCCAAACCCGCCCACACACACATACACACACACTTACACTTTCTTTATCTCTTTTTCTCAATGTCCCTACTCGATCACACTGACACATACCCACATACGCATACACAAGTCTGATAATATTCCTTCACCTTCTTCTTGCAATTCAATCAGCCCTTATTGGCACAGGTCTGTGCATCCTGTGATGCCAAGTACATTAAGAGGAAAGCAATGGATCTTTCCTGACATCTCTTTCTTTCTTACTTTCTCTCTCTCTTCCTCTGTATGTCCGACTATCTCTATAGCCCTTAGGCCAGATTGCATTGTCATGCTGGCTGTAACTCTACAAAGTTTTTGCCCCCTCCTCCTCCTCTTTCTCTCTTTTTCTCTCCTCCAAACCTTCACACAAACACACAATCTTGCCAGACTGGTTGGGTAAGATGTGTGCAGGCAATTTGCCGGAATCATGTGGCATCAATCATTGGGACAGAGAGAGAGAGAGAGAGAGAGAGAGAGAGAGAGAGAGAGAGAGAGAGAGAGAGATACTAAAGCAGTGAGTATTGAGAGATTGGGCCCATTCATACTGAGGCAGTATGTTCTGCCCACGGGCTCAACACAAAACAATGCATGATGGGAAGAAGTGGCCATCCGTGTCGGGACATAACAGCACTGGGGGAGAGAGCACCATAAGTCACATACACCCTGCAGATGTATTTCTGTGAGTGTGTGATAATAGAGTAGGGATGGGATGATGGACGGGTGGAGTGGATAAGGAGAAGAAAGGAAGAGGAGTGCCCTTAGGAAAGAATAAAAGGGTAGTAATATGATGAAGAACACAAAGTTTGAGGCTGTTCAGAACAGCAGGGGTTAACTTTAGTGTCCCAAGGAAGGTCTCAGGAATATCCCATAGTTGTATTTGGCATGCTTTGGCCATTAGTTTTGAATCCTTAATCATTGCTTAAAGAAAACGAATTGAATTAAACGTGCTTCAAATGTAATATATTAAGCTGCTACAATAAACTGGTGTTATCAGTTTAAAAGAATAGTATAACAAATCTTGGGTGTAATCTGATTACAAAGTAATACACAATAGAGTAATTTGATTACTTTAAAATGTAAAAGTAGTGTAATGCATTAAAGTTAAGATTATAGTAATCAGGTTACATTTACTGACTTTCAGTTAAGTTAATTACTTTCAAATACATTACTTGGGTTACAGGGATATAAAATATTAATTATACAGAATTTAAAACATGAATTATGTTCATATGTCTGTTTGTGTTTCTGTGACAGCTAAAGGGTGTGAAGAATTATTATAAGGGAGAAACATGTAGTGCTAAGTGTATGACTTAAGGGCGACAATTAACAGGAAGGAAATATATAGACATTATTTTGACTACATTGAGCAAAACCTTTCTGTAAAAGGTGCTTAAAATGGTAATGTGCTACTTTTCCAATGATGCGATCAGAAATCTGATTACAATTTTAATTAAATAATTAGCATTTTGTAGTGGAAAACATTTTTGGGAAACTTACCCAACGATAACCACTAATATATTGCCTTAATGTCAGTGCGTTCCCCACACAAATCTATAGTATGCTTTTAGGAGACTATTTGGAATGTAGCACACAATATGTTTAGGTCCTCTTGTGATACTTTGTACTTTCACAACTTTTTGAAGCTTAAAAACTCCAGTTCCCATTCATTGTAATTACATGGAAAAGAGCAACCTGTACATTATTCAAAACATCTCTTTTTGCATTCCATGGAGCAAAGAAAGTCATACGGTTTTAGAACACTATTAGGCTTTGTGTATAATTACAGAATTTTTGGGTGAACTAGTCCTATAAAAGTTACAATTTGAGACCGAAAGGCCCAATAAGTTAGTATTATGGCTTTTCTTATAATTATCAATTAGTAGTTAGCGTTTATGTGAGAAAAGCTGACGCCAGATGACAGGCCACATGTCTTACTTACATTGTATCTGTATGTCTCAGAAATTAGCATGCATAAATACCTCTTATGTCCACCAGAGGGTGATGTTAACATACTCTTTTTACCTCAGGAAAGCAATCAAATCAGGGCAAACAAATTCAGCGTTTTCAAAAGCTAAGAAACAGTTGATTAAATTAGTGTGATATAAGTCCTGTAGCGAAATAAATTCCCCCTGTCCAATACATTAAATGCTATTGTAAATGAATTAGAGTAACTTTTTTCCCTCATTTATTCAAATTCAGGAGGATATTTGTACTCTGGTGTATTCAGCATAAATTACATGATTGGCTAACAGCCAGTCCATTATGCACAGTGGACCTAGGACCTGACAGGAAGCTGAATTGAGAGCTCAAGCCACACACACACACACAGGCACCTCATGTCTACAAGTAGCAGAAGAGTGACATGTTGAGAGGTTCAATAGTGAGACAATGAGATTATGACTGTTGTACTGAGAAAGAGAGGAAGCAGCAGAGAAGAGACAGGACATGATGCACAATAACCAAGTGTGTTTCACTGTTCCCTTGGAGACACTGAAGGCACAGAGACAACCCATAAAAATTATGTTTACTTATATAAGCAAGGCAGTCACGACAAACTGGTTTTTGCATCCGTCTGCTCCGTATTTCAATTATATTCCCATGTAAACATACGCTAGACAGACTTCTTTGACTGTTGTGCCACGTATCACTGTTTTTTCTACTTCAACTGTTAAAAACGCATCAATAGACACCTGCGTATTGCATTTATGTATATAAACTCAAAATGAAAAGGTTTGGGGTAGGTATGATATTGGGATAAGGGCCTAAATTTGAGGGTCATTGCCAAGTGTCCACCTGTATATAATGCACCTGTATATAATGCACCTGTATATAATGCACCTGTATATAAACTCAAAATGAAAAGGTTTGGGGTAGGAATGATATTGGGCTAAGGGCCTAAATTTGAGGGTCATAGCCAAGTATTCACCTAAATCGGACCCAGGCCCACTCAGATAAATCTCTAATGTGAAATATATATTTATAAAATAGTATAAAATGGCAAAAAAGCTATCATTTCTGAACGTTTTCAGAAACAAACAAAAAAAAAATGCAGGAAACAGAATATAAACAAAAAATAAATGGCACTGTGATCTAACTGGTTGCGTAGCTGTTATTCAACGGCCACATCGAAATGATGAAGCAAATGACAGTTTTGAGTTCTTTATCAAATAAAAGGCGATTGTACAACAGAATTAGTCAAATTAGTTCTGGACATTGTAATTTCTGATGTTAAGGAAATTAATGCTGAGCAGCATTAATCTTTATTAAGTCCGTAAACAAAGGCTGAATGATTTGGGCAAAAAATGTAATTACGATTATTTTGAAAAATTGCAATTTGAACTGCGATATGATTATTAACATGGAAAAAAGAAGAAGAACAAACAAACAAGCTGGTAGGTGTTTCCCTTTGACCAAAATTAAAGGGATAGTTCCACATCCTGATGTTACTGAGTGAGCTGCGTTCCTGGGTCAACAAGGTTGGGGCTTAAGGTAATATTTATCAACCAGTCAGAGCTGACTATGCGACAGCATCTGGCTTCTGCAGAATGTGCACCCTTTTTTAGTTCCAGCAGTTTGCAATCAACATCTGAAATCATTCAACTGGTGAAGGTAAGGACATTTATTTGAAATATTTACTTACATGTTGCTTTGTAGCATAAACTACTTGAATTTTACCATAACATAATGAATATATAGATTATTATCAAACATGCTCACATGTACAGATTTTGCTAACTTGCTGAGTCACCCAATGCTAGCTTGCTTAATGTCATTTGATAGGAATGCTAAATTGTTCTTTTGTCTAATAAACATAACTATTTTCATGAAAGTTAAGTATTATATATGATATTAAAAGAAAATGTAATACACTTTTAATTATGTATTATGATACATAACACAAGCTGTTGCAAGCATGTAGGCTAACAAGCAAGCAAAAGGGTATCCATTTTAATTTGATCTAAACTTTACTTTCAATGCCAATGTACCAATGTTGCCTTTACAGTCTCTAGGCACTATCATGAGCTCAAGCTTAATTACACTTCATAGTCCTTGAGGCATGCACAGAGCGCTAGATGTTGCTGTAGGAAGTGTAAAGATCACGAATGGCAAAATTTATAGTGAAAGAAGTTACAATTTGTTCTGTTCTCACCCAAAACCGATTGGATTGCTTTAGAAGACATTGAATAAACCACTGGAGTCTGATGGATTATGTTTATGCTGCCTTTATCTGCATTTTGGAGCTTCAAAGGTCTGGACAACATTAACTTGCATTGTGTGGACCTACAGAGCTGAGATATTCTTCTAAAAATCTTCATTTGTGTTTTGCAGAAAAAGGAAGTCAAAACATGTTAGATGACATGAGAGCGTGATTAAATGATGAGAGAATTTTCATTTTGGGGTGAACTAACCCTTTAAAAGAGAAAATATAGTTGTCGTTTTTTTATGAACTCACATCATATGAGTGTTTTTGGAGCATCTAATTTTGGTTGTATCGTGTCTCACTAATTTTCAGCACCTCTAGTAATAATCGCTGTGTCAAGACATCATAGTTTGAAACTTTGAAAAACCCGTCTTTAGATCCCTGCATTCGGTTGTTCTCGGTCCAACAGTCATTGAGCATGAGAGCTAGCCAGAACCCCTCTACCAAGTGGAGCCCACAAGGATAGCAAAACAATGCATAGGTACACTGGCAAGGAAACTAGAGGCCGTTATTTTTGAATGGATGTCAATGGAGGAAATGCTTCAGTACACTGAGTAAATTGCTTTTGTGAGGAAACAGCTCATCCCTTAATGAATCGACCACCAGTCTGCTAATCTTGAACATGTTTTATACTTAAAAATATTTTTGGCATGAACTCTTTGTGAAGATCACTAGAATAAAATTGCTGTTTTATAAGAGAAGTCACTGACAAATTTTGTGACAGGTAGATGTCAGTTGCCAATGATAGCATAAAATGTACCTATTTTAAATCAATCTCTACCAAGAAGGGTCACCATTTGTGCTTTCGTCTGCAAATTATTTTCATTTTCTCACATGCCTTTTTTCATGTGAATATGTTGTGGCTATACCTGGTATGGCTAGTGCAGCAAAGAGTCACACTGCTGTTCCCAAATTTATTTCACTTCTCTGTAATTCTATACTGGTGGCATTAAATCGCTCCAGGATGACGTTCATAAATGCAATATCGAGTGTGCCAAATTTAGCACCCAAAGCCATAGCTTCATTTCTATTGTCTCTTTTCTCAGTTTCTGTGTCTGATATTTTATTTAAAATCTCTCTGATACTTAAGTTATTTTTCACAGCACCTTCGTGGAGTCCGCACACACACTCCATCGTGTACCTGACAAAGATTTGAATGTCGAGTCAATGTTAACATTCGTGTTGCGAAACAACATTCCCCATCTATGTGAAGATGAGGAGCAGAAATTATATAGAGACTGTAACTACCTGCCTCTGGGCAGCACTCTACTGCATTCACTCCAACCAGATTAAGGAGTGGCCGGTGCAGTGAATATAGTGCATCACGGGGTTCTTGTGTTGGAGATGGGCTTGAAGCCCTTGATATTTCCCAGACATATTCGCTGTGTTGTCATAAGTATGGCCTCGGTAATTAGCCAAGTCTTAACCAAGGTTATCGACCAATAAAATCACTGTTTGAGCAAGACTTTGAGTGTGACACTCAATAGGCTGGAATCACAGAAATAGTTCCACAACACATCCTTCCCTCATCATTTTCCGATGAGTGATGATTCAAGGACGCTGAGAAAGTTTCCATTGTAAGAAGAATGTAACAATTCATTGTCCCCTCTAAATGACAAGCCTCGCTCCCCAATAAATTTGACCACAGCTACTACTCTTGATTGCTTCACTCCAGTGACACTTTTCCTCGTGGACTTGCATTTCTAATTCTGAATTAAATGGCTGTGCCTCTGGACATTTTCAATAGTGAAAACATGCATGATTTATGCTCCTCGCACCTCTCGTGACTCCCAAGGCATTCAGGGTGCTTCCAGTCACAAAAGTCTTCAACAAATTGGTTGGACTTTGTGGAAAGTTGCTGGCATGCAAAGCAATATATGTTACCCGCTGAAGGAATAAATCACCCAATCTCTACTCACACTTTGGCCATTTGTTAAAAAAGAAATCAGCATATCATTAGTGAGAGACATAGACTTTCCACCTATCAGTCTATCTCTAACTGAAGCAAGGTGATGTGACCAGCAATTGTGAAAAGGAGTGGCTCTTCTGTCAATGAAAACAGTTTTTACTCGGTCACTTGATGTATCACCCCACAAAGCAGGGTCAGTATCAGTGAGGCTACACTCCATTGAATACTGTCCGCTGTTCTGTTCTGGTCCCTCGTCTTGTACAACCTCCTTGTTCTTACTCCCGTTGTTCTCTGTGACTGCCCCTCTGTGTTGTCATTCCCTATGCTCTCCTCTTCAAACACTGATCTCACCCTGACATTTTCTACTGTGCCTGTCAAACCATAAACTGTTTTTTTCTACACTCAAAAAATAGTTTAGCCTAATTTTTAAGATTTACAAATTTGAATTTCAAAACAAATTCCATCAAACTGAATTGAGTAATCTTTAACCAATTTAAATGTATAAAAATAGCATATTTGTAAGTTTTATGAATTTAAGTTTACTAAAGATTATTTTATAAAATTCAAATGTGTAAATCTTAAAAATAGGCTAATAGTCTAAAATGTTTTTTGAAGGAAAAGAATAACAACCGAAATTAGCAAGTCAAAGATTTAATAAAATATGATAGATGTAGAGCTATGCAAGGTACCATTGAAAAAACAGAACTGAAATCGTGAAGGTGAATAGACTAAAGAAATAAATATAAATATATATATATACAAAACCAACACTATTATCTATAATTTATGCAAAGACCATTTTCCCTCCTGAAATGTGTTGCTGAAAAATGAGATGTATTTTTGAACAGAAGGAAAAACATTTACCAAAATAGCAATCACAATATCTAGCTGTTTTGTTCGAATTGCACAGATAGCTAACTTTCATCTTGTACATGCTCGTTGTCCTTACTCCAGTTCTCCTCTGTACCTGTGTCATCACTCCCTATGCCCTCCTCATCACACACTGATCTCACTCTGACATTGCCAGCTGTACCTTGCACACCAACAGTTTATTTTTTAAAAGGAAAAACAGTTGAAATTAGAAAGTCCAAGGCAGCTAGATTGTCTAACTAAGGGAAGCTAAAATATGATAGATAGAATGATAGATAGCTTATCCACCTCCTGAGTTGATGGGGCTGGAGTCATCATTTACAATATTTTTTATAACACTGCTGCCAACACTACAGCTTACTCTCTTGCTTCTCTATCTATCTTCACTTTTCTTTTTTGGCTCCACTAAAAGACTGCCGAAACTCAATTATTACATTCGAACCCCAACAAACCTCACATCAATATGAACTAACGCTAATGTGAAAAAGGGACGAGGTGCTAAATATGGGCCTCTGATTGGTCCATACTATATCTGGGAAACGAAAGCCAATAAGAAGCTAGTTATTTATAAAATGTCATCCATTGGTTAAGAGAAAGCGGACGTGTCTCAGACTCTGCAAGCGGGATTCAGCTATTTAGAATGCTACGTTAATTATATCCTTTCGTCTGCCGGAGGCCCTTAGACATCAGAGGCCCATAGGCACCAGCCCAATTGGCCCGGTTGTAGATCCGGCCTTGGGCTCTCCCCATTCATTTGGTATCTGCAAATGGTGATTTACTATCGTAACACTTTGAATGCAGTTAATTTACCTCAGGGCCATTATATGATTGGCTTAGAAAAATCATGTGATCAAAGTTGACTGTTATGCTCTCTCCTGTGGTAAAGCCATGGAGGTTGATATATCAGGATAAAAGAATCTCTGGCTACATAATTGTTGGTTTGACGAGGAGTATTGCCTTAAAAGCAGGAGGTCTGACTGCCCCTACTGCATCAGGGTTGTACATCAAGCTTAAATTGCTCAGGTGATAGACACAGAATTTGCGTACAGGTCATGATTCATATTTTCTTTACAGCAACAATAGTAGACAGGAGCAAGTGCTTATCAGTGTTAACAGTAATAGGCTAATAATCACTGAATAGTTAATTTCAAGAGGATGATGCCTGGGGAGGAGCATGTTTTTAAATCTTCTGAAATAACTTGCTCATATCCTCAGTTGGCTGAACATGTGACTTTTCTGGTTTGGATCTAAGAATGGTGTAAAATTCACTCAAAGGGGTCATGAAATCCTATTTGTTTTTATAATTGTATTATCTTCCCTGATGTCCACTGATAATGTCAATGAAGTGTTTTGAACCAAAACTGTCATAGTTTAGTAATAAATGAACATTTTCCACCCTGTCTCTGGCCCTCTGACTAAATTGCTCAGATTTGGCCACAGTGTCTCCTTTAAACTTCAATGTTAATGCCCACTGCTCTGATTGGCTAACATCGTGCAGCCCCTCAAATTCAGCCATATTTTAAACTCAATTGGAAGAGAATAAACAAGCTCTCCACAACATTATAAAACACAATTTCAAGGTTTACACATAACGCATATCCAACACATTGCATCCAAATATATTAAACTGTTCACTTAAGCATATCAGCACCATAACTATCAAACAGTCATAACACATGAAATATTCATGAGTGAAAGTGTTTACTCATGGTTTTGCTGTCAAGTCCAATTGTTTTTAACTGCCCCATTCTTCAATAACAATCGTATTATGACTGGTTCAAAAGCAGCCCATGCTGATATTAGCTCAAGCACAGTCCAAAGCACAGGGAAACATGACGCAAACACATACAGTGGTGGCAAAAATGTTGGCACCCTTGGTAAATATGAGCAGAGAAGGCTGTGAAAAGAATATCTTTATTTTTTATCCTTCTGATCTTTCATTCAAAATATTCACAAAAATATATAGGATATCAAACAATTGCAAACCCAACACAAATAAAAAAAAAAAAAAATATATATATATATATATATATATATATATATATATATATATATATATATATATATATATATATATTTTTTATTATTTTTCTTCAAATATGTGTGGCACAATTATTGGCACCCTTTTATTCAATACATTGTGCAACTTCCCTTTGCCAAGATAACAGCTCTGAGTCTTCTCCTATAATGCATAATGAAGTTGGAGAACACATGGCAAGGGATCTGAGACCATTCTTCCTTACATAATCTCTGTAGATCCTTCAAATTCAAAGGTCCTCTTTAGTTCACACCACAGGTTTCTATGGGGTTCAGGTCAGGAGACTGGGATGGCCATGGTAGAACCTTGATTTTGTGTTCAGTGAACCATTTTTGTCTTGATTTTGATGTGTGATTTGGATCACTGTCTTGCTGAAAGATACAACCAAAGCCTTTGGCTTTCTGGCAAAGGCAGTCAGGTTTCATTTTTTTATCTGTTGGTATTTGATAGAGTCCATGATGCCATGTATTTGAAGAAGATGTCCTGGACCTTTGGCATAAAAAAACATTAAAGATCCACCACATTATTTGACCGTGGCCATGAGGTACTTTTCCATATGGCTACCACTCTGTGTGCACCAAACCCATCTCTGGTGTTTGATGCCAAAAAGCTCTATATTTGTTTTATCTGACCATAGAACCCAGTCCCTCTTGAAGTTCCATTAGTGTCTTGCAAACTGAAGATGCTTGAATTTGTTGTTAGATGAGAGCAGAGGCTTTTGTACTGAAACCCTCCCAAACAATTTGTTGTGATGTAGGCGATTGCAGTTTTGGAGACTTTCTGACCCCAAGACCCAACTTTTTTCTGCAATTCTCTAGCTGTTATCCTTGGAGAATTTTTTGCCACTCGAACTATGCTTGGAGACAATATAGACACGCATCCTCTTCCAGGTTGATTCTTAGCATCTCCAGTTGATAGGAACTTCTTAATTATTGCCCTGATGGTGGAAATGGGAATTTTCAGTGCTTTAGCTATTTTCTTATAGCCATTTTCCATTTTGAGAAGCTCAACAACATTTGCCGCACATCATAACTTTATTCTTTGGTCTTAACCATTGTGATAGATGACTTTGGCTTGTGTGTTACTTCATATTTATACCCCTCTGAAACAGGATATGAATGAGAATATACTTTAGATGCATTTGACTCATAAGAATTTCTAGGGGTGCCGAAAATTGTGGCAAACATATATTTGCTAAAAACATATATTTTTTTTTATAAAACTTGTGTTGTGTTTGCATTTCTTTGATATCCATTAGAGGATATATTTTTGTGAATATTTTGAATAAAGATCAAAAGGATGAGCAATAAAGACATTTTTCACAGCCTTCTTTGCTCATATTTATCAAGGGTGCGAATATTTTTGGCCACCACTGTAGTTCACCAGAAATGCATCCAAATGGTCAAAAATGTCCAGCTAGTGCTTGTTTACATACATCAACAATTAAAAATAGTGCAGTTTGGTGCACGAACAGCAACTCCTTTTCTTAGTTGTAACTGACACAGCATCTTTTAAAAGTGGTGCGATAAACATGACAATGGTCAAAGATGTCTGTGTAATGCATGTTATATGCACAAAAATGTTTTAAATAATCCAGATGGTCCCCTTTGTTGTTTAGGAATAGTTGGTCACACAAGGCCTGTCGCCCTCCCTCTCTGTTTACAATCTGAACTGAGCGCCAGTGGGCGAGGCCAAGGGTGTGATGACACATGTTGTAGGGTGTGTAAATACAACTGAGCTATGTCTCATGTCATCACAAACTCAGTTTTCAAAACGAGACATTTCAAAATGGTGGGAACTATAAATGCTGTTTTTAGACTGGGGAGGAAGTTTTGATTTCTGAAATTTACAGTATGTTTTTATAGTACAGTTACTTCTTACATCTCTAAATATCAAGGAAATTTTCATTTTCCATTTCATGACCCCTTTAGGAAATCACTGATGGTCACACAGCTAATGTGATACTGATGCTGCTGTAGCATTTTAGGAAATACATGGGCAAAGTCATGCAGTAATACAGAACTAATTTGCTGGAACTTTTCCATTGTGCAAGCTCTCTGAAACTCTCGAAATGAGTAGCTGTGTAATTTTCAGGATTGCACACTAGACTTCAAGCCCCAGCAGCAGCTATGTCTCCTTGACTTCACTGGCTCTGTTCTTTCAGCATTCATGCACACAGATAAACTTATTGTTTTCAGCGAAGACTTGTGAGACATCTATGGTTAGACAGTGGGTCAAGCCATACAATGAGGTTATTACTTCCACAGTGGCTTTTGGATCAATAATGGCATCATTTAAGCATAGTTTGTAGATAGTGAGCTATTCATTTCACCATTTAAATGCAGTACACTTAACTGCTTTCCTGTAAGTTGTTTTGTAAGAGTTGCATTGCTTGAGGCTACATGGATCTGTAATTAACTAATATTTGTGAAGTAGAAGCATTTGTCATGACCAATTTTGTAATCAGTAACATGATGGGATGTTTTTAGGATGGATATAAAAACAAAGCATAAAGTTAATGAGGGTTAGTGAGCATATTTATTCTTAAAAATGCCTTTATTTCCAGTTCAACTTTAAAGTTAATTGTTAATGAAATACATTTTTAATCGGCTAATTCAGTTTCTAAAATAGGGTGACCATATTCTGGTTTTCCAAAAAGTGGACACATTTTTGTTTCGCCGGGGGGTTTTGGGGATTGGGGTGGAATAATAGGGTTCAAAACATGAACTTACTATGAATGCAAACTTTAAAACAGTGAAAAAGACACTCTTTTAGCATAACATAAATATATATAAATAAATAAATAAAACTTTCCAACATTCTTTTGAATGTCCATGTACTAAAATAAAATATTTGATGCCATGAATGTACATTCAGTTAATATGACTATTATTTTGAATGACCATGGAAAACGAAGCAATGTGATAGTAATTTTAGCTGGTTGCAAAAAGTAGGCAGTTAATTTACCTGATGAATCTTTACCTTTTGCTGACCCTTTATGCTTCACAGAGCTTGTGTGTGCTACTAAATCACTTGCACCTTTATTAGCAACTGACACATAAGTGCCAGCTGTCATTTGCTGCTACTGTCAAGCAACTGTTTGATGCCGAACACAACAGCGTTCAGGAGAGATTGACAGGCAGGGATTTACCAATAGTTGCTGCAAGCCTATTATAATTGTCCAATTGGTGTGCGAGAAGGCGGGACTTACAAAGAGGGGTTAAAGCAATGCAAATATGCATGCACACGCAATGAAGTATTCGACCATATGCACATCATAATGCAACTAAAGGCGACTCCCAAATCCCTGACATTTTCGCAAATTTAGAAATCGCGGCTGGACGCTTTTTTAAGGTCCAAAATAGAGGACATGTCTGGTTAAAAGAGGATTATGTCACCCTATATAAAAGCATGATTACAAAAATAAAGAATTTTGAAGGTTCGGATGCAGCACACAATTAGACAGTTTAAGTGCATCTGGGAAGGAATTTTCCAATTTATGCTTGCTATAGAGCAAAACAACTTCCATGTCATGATTTGATATAAAGTGACACGTGTGACTTTCTTTGTTGTTTGTGTCAGCGAGACAGATGTTGACGTAAGATGAGGACAAAGCTCCCTCAGTTAGCAATCAGTTTCTGATGTCACTCTCCATGTAGGAGGGGGATGACAAAGCTTTCAGGACACACACACACACACACACACACACACACACACACACACACACACACACACACACACACACACACACACACACGTGTTGTGTTTCCATGTTTTATGGGGACTTTCCATAGACATAATGGTTTTTATACTGTACAAACTTTATATTCTATCCCCTAAACCTAAACCTAACCCTACCCCTAAACCTAACCCTCACAGAAAACATTCTGCATTTTTACATTTTCAAAAAACATAATTTAGTATGATTTATAAGCTGTTTTCCTCATGGGAACCGACAAAATGTCCCCACAAGGTCAAAAATTTTGGGTTTTACTATCCTTATGGGGACATTTGGTACCCACAAAGTGATAAATACACGCTCACACACACACACACACACACACACACACACACACACACACACACACACACACACACTTACTTGTTGGTCTACCTATCATTATGACGACTTTCCATAGACGTAATACATTTTACACTGTACAAACTATAGAATCTATCCCCTAATCCTAACACAACCCCTAAACCTAACCCTCACAAAAAATTTTCTGCATTTTTACATTTTCAATAAAACATTGTTTAATATGTTTTTTAAACTATTTAAATTATGGGGACACTAGAAATATCCTCATAAACCACATTTATAGCATAATACCCATAATACCCAAAATGTCCTCGTAATCCACATAAACATGCCCACACACACACACACTGCGTCTCGTCTCAATTTACACCTCTGCATCAAATTCATGAAGTGTCGTAAGTAGTTTGGCATGCCTGAAGGCCGTAGAAATGCAGACACACTCATACGCACATGGGTAAATCATATTTGATGAATGAATTGGCAATACACTCTTGTTTGTTCTCCCCTGGCATTGCTTGTCAGAATGTCATGACTCAGTACAGGCAGAAACAGGAAGGAGTTTGCTGTGACTTTGTAATGCTCCCGCCATCTCACAGGTCTTTGCCGGGCAGATCCCTTAGAGAAGGCCACACATACTTGATTTCTTCCTTTTGGTTTGGGTGAAACCCAGTGGACTTGTGATATCTTATTGTGTTCACAGCTGGAGAAAGTGGAGAAGAGAAGTTCAAACCGAGGGAGTGTGCCAGAGAATAAGAGAGAGGGAGGCTGTCAGACTGGCAGATGACATTCATGGCAATAAAGAGAAGTGTAAATAAAGAAATGGAAGGAGAGAAGTGGGACAAGTCAAAGACATTCGCTGACTGTTTATAAAGTCGCTCTGTACTGATGTTGAACAGGGAGTCGACTTGGTCTAGAATCTTAATGAGTAAGTAAATGGATACTTTACCCAACAATGAAAATTCTGTCAAAATGTACTCACCCTCATGTCATTCTGAATCCATATGACATGCTTTCTTATGAGAAACACAAAAGGAGATATTTTAATGAACATTATAGGCCATATTTTCAATACTTAGCAGTGAATACAGTGTCTCACTTTAACCTCCTGAGATCCAAGCATGACTGATGTATGCATTTTCTTTTCCCCTTTTTGATTTGTAAATAGTAGCACCTAATAAACATAAAAAAAAAAAAATATGTTTTCAGGATGTTGGTCAATCATGTTTTTGAGACTTTAGACATTACAGCTGATTTTCTATAAAGCTGCTTTGGAACAATGTGTATTAGGAAAAGCACAAATAAAACAAATATACTAATACATTTTTTTGTCAAATAAATGGCCATCATCATCCAACCATGTTAAAATAAAATTTAGCATGGTAAATTCTGAATCTATGTACTGATGGCCAATGTACCATGTTGAGTGGCCACTGGTCCAAACATCACCTGCAGCCTGAAACTGAACTTTTGGTTGGATGTTAGGAGTGTATGCAAAGATATAGGATGCTCCCATGCTCCCTATTTAGTGAACGACTTAACCACAATAATGCATATTTCTAAGGGGAAAATAGCTCTATAGTCCATGTCAGTGGCAGAGGTCATTGTGTTTAACAGCATGCCGTTTGAAGGTAAATAACTCAGAGTTTCAAAACGGCATAGGTGATGAAACTAGAGACTAAGCTTTTGACTCAAATAGCTTTCAATGTAAAAACTTAATGAGGTTTCTTACCAGATGTACAGTAGATTTGTTGGCATTTCTCCCAAAGACAAACTCTGCTGAGATCGGCGCCATGTTGTTTTGTCACATGACTCAAAAGTTATCCCTTTACCGACAGCCCCAAGTGTCCTGAACTGAGATCAGTCAGTTTTAGTGATATAAAATTTTGCATGGCTTATAGCGAAAACAAAACACAGTAAATGCAAATGATGTGTGGTCACACAAGGTTAAAACTTAAAAAAGGACCCAAAAGTTTCATAGTCCCTCATGGGTCATATTCAAAGTCTTCTGAAGAAATATGATTGGTTTTGTTGAGAAACCAGTCATTTTTCAGTACACATCTATTGCTAGATGTATTCAGGTTAGATGGTAGTGCTGCCCCTGTTAATTCATACAAATATTATCCCTCTGTGGACATGCTTTAACGAGGGAGAAAATAAATACCCGAGTTACAGGATTAAAACAGAGTTAGCAGGAATAAGTCAACCAAGTCAAACTTTATTAGAAACTGCAGCAAAATGTATGGTTTAATTTGAATTGTAAGAATGATAGTCTGATGCTTGCTGATGAAAGAGACGTTAGTGTATCACATGACATACTGTAGTCTACTAAAGAAAACATCTATTGCGACTCACTTTCTCAATAACGACTTTAACCTCATTTGAAAATGTATCTTCAGAAGTTTATAAAGGATGAATAAAGTCTCCAGAACTCCATGTTTTTGACAGGTTCAGTTTTACATTGACATAGACTGGCTCATAAGATGCTGCAAGTTTTGTATTGCAAAATAGAGTTTCGTGTTTTAAGAAATGTGTACAGGTTTGGGAGAGTTACTTTTGAAATGTATTCTACTACAGATTACAGAACACATGCTGTAAAATGTAATTTGCAACGTATTCTGTTAGATTACTCAAGGTCAGTAACATATTCTAAATACTTTTGGATTTCTAACATCTAAACCTATCCCTTACAGAAACCTTTTTGCATGTTTTTTTATTTTTTGTTAGTGCACAAATTGCCGTACTACAACGTGCAATGTCTGTGCCCAAGGGAGAGAGCTGATTCTTAGTGCAATTTTCGAGCCAGCGTAAAGTGCAAGTGGGCATTGGTGGAGTGTTAGCGCTATCTGTGGGTGTATGCGTGCAAACAGTTGGTGTAATATATGTTTATCATGTGGAGCAAAACGTTATTGGCTATTTTCCAGAGAAAAAGGTCATTGTGCAAAGATGTTTCAAAGGCAGGTCTGTTTTCAGCACTCAGTCTGAATTCATTCATACATTTTTATTACCAGCAGGTGGTAATAAAATTCATGTTCAAACTCTAAAAATATAGTAGAATATAAAATGATGTCCCTGAAGATCAGAGTTGTAGCCATAATATGAAACACACATTTACAAGATTTGTGTTAAATTATCTGTAGGTCATGGTTTATTTTTCATTTATTGTTTTTATGTTTATATTTACAATTGTGTTTATGATCTAAGTTGTATTGGTATTTTTCCAACTGTTGTCATAGAGACCTAAATCTGATTTTCTGCTCAAATCTGATTTTGTTCGCTGGTTGTTACCACAACATTTTCAATGTAGCCCATATCAGATACTGGTCTTAACAGCCGATGCTCAATTACTGACCCGCATGCGTATAACACTCCGAGCATGCGTATAACAAACTCTGCCGTGTTCAAAATTTAAAAAACTGCATATAAAAATGTAATTAGCTATTAGCTTAATATTAGTAATTAAATAGTTTTGAATAAAATTACAATTAGTAATTAGATTATAATTATTTTTAAGACTCTAATCTAATAATATGTCAGCAAGTGATGGCAAATGTCCATATTGATGGATCAATTATTTTACTATAAAATAATTTGCTTTTGTATTGTGCTATTTCATTATCAGAGTGTAATATTACTTAAGAGTGAAGAACACCATAAAATCGAAGGACAGCTGGAAAAACAGAATTACATACTGTCTATGTAAGGTAGGAAAAGTTGTTGTCTATAAATAATTCAGATTTCCATTGACTTCTTTGCATCCAGGATTTGATGCAGTTTTAGGAATATAGAAACAATGTTTTCTGTGCAAGTGACATGACTAGAGCACTTACATAGATCTATCTCTGGATCTTTTCATGCGTGTGTTTTACTACGTGTAGTCCAAACGAATCGCTGATCCCAAATTTTGAGCCTTTAATTTTATTTCCTTAAAAATTAATGAATGCATAAACTAGAAAAGATATGACTCGCAATAAAACTTTTAAATCGTAACACTCCTATATATGCCTATATCCTATATAAGTGTACAAATTACGAATGTTGAATTAGATTGATGTAAAAATCACATTAAATCTGACTTGGCTGTTTACACTGGAAGAAAAAATTAGATACGTATCCGATTTATTTCCACATATGAAAGTGGCCCAGATAAGATTTGAAAATGTCAGATTCAAAGCGCATTTGGCTGTTCACATGGTCATCCAATTAACAGATCTGTGAGCCACTTTAAAGTCACAGCAAAATGTGCCTGTGGAAGAAATGTTTGGATTTGTCTAAGATTTTTTTAACCATTTTGTTATTTTTGTTATATTTTTGTTTCATTCGAAGTGTACTTTGAATTATTTCAATTATATAGTGCAGTGAAGTGCGTAATGGGGCAGTGGTGGCTCAGTGGTTGAGGCTCAGGGTTACTGACCAGAAGGTTGGGGGTTCAAGCCCCAGCACCACCAAGATGCCACTGTTGGGCCCTTGAGCAAAGCACTTAACTCCAGGTTGCTCCGGGGTGATTGTCCCTGTAATAAGTGCACTGTAAGTCGCTTTGGATAAAAGCGTCTGCCAAATGCATAAATGTAAATGATACAATCACTATGAAAACCAACCTTGATTTGTGTGTCCGTAGATGAAAATGATTAATAATACTAACATTCACAAAATTAAACAGAGCATATCCAAATACTGACGAGAATAATTTTTTCTAAGCATATGAAAGGAGTGTCCATATTTCTGTTTTTCTAATTCATTGTATACAGTCGTATACAGTTGTATACATTTTCAATGGACTATATAATAGGACGCAGACACTACAATAACTGGAGAAGAACCTCCAAATTTAATTGCATTTGACCCAACCCATTAGCGTAAGTGCACGATTTCTCCAAACCCTCTTTGAGCATTGACTTAGCGCATGCTTGCACAAAAATATCAAAACTTCATGGCCATGCCCTCTGACTTTAAACTTATGACTTATGGTAAAATGCTGCACTTAAATTAGTGCCCATTTAGTATATTTATTAAGCCATTTTCCTCATGGGATCATTGAATGGTCGTGATCATAAACCACATTTATAGCATAATTACATGTGTATAATTTAGAATAGTGCTAGTGAATAGTCCTCGTAAACCATATATACCTGAACACACACACACACACAGATACACACACGCTCTCACACACATACACTCTCTCTCTCTCTCTCTCTCTCACATTTCTTTGCAGTCTGACCAGGATTTTAGTTTGACTGTCACGCTGACCCTGGATTAAGTTTCCAGAGACAGTCTCTAATTCCTCATTTCTGAGATCAGAGAGCCACAAGACAGGGAAGTCTGAGCCATCCAGAAAATTTCATTTTTAGGTTTTAAACTTTTTAAGGAGTTAAAAAGAATGCTTTGATTATCCCAAACATTGTAAAAAAAATAAATAATCTTTGGAGACAAAGCCATTCTCTATATACTGTTGATAGCAACAGTGAATGGCATTTCGAGACCTGTAGAACTATGAAACTATTTTGTAAAGTTTCTTGAATTGCTGTTTTGGAATTGAAAAACCTTAAACCTTTTTTTCCTCTTCAGGGTAAGCAGTTAATCACTCTCTTCATCCCCTAACAAATCTTTGTGCAGTGTTGCATTACCACACTTTTTTTGGACATGAATATTTCAACTGCTTTTTCATCTCTCTCTCTCACTCCTGAGTAAGTATTTTTTTTTAAAAATGATGAAAAAATCTTTCATGTTTTTCTTCATTCCACTCTGATCCTCTTCAAGGCCTCCTGAAGCATCCAGCTTGCAGTCTGTTGTTTGCGGTTGCTGGATCTTAAATTTTTTTTCTCCTTTCTCAATTGCTCTGAGCATACAAACTCTACAAAGCAAGAACAAGGCAAACATGGCAGATATAAGGAAGGTGTGTTGGAATGTTCTGGTTTTGAAAGTGGTGGTTTTGTTATTTCCGCCAGCTGTCAACTGTCCAAAGCCGAGCATGTTTGACATGCATTTCACCCTGTTTAGCTTCAGCACAAGTTCCCATGGGACTGCAGCTCCACTGTACCAAAGCAACATCACTACATCAAAGTCAGACAAACTTTGTACATCCATCAAAGGCTTTTTGTTTGGAGCGATGAGTTGGTCATCAATATAATGTCCCAACAAAAAGCCTTATGGTTTCTTAAACTGAACCACACAGGTGTCTAAGGTTTGCATTACTAAGTGGGAGTTTCACTGTTGTATTCCCAAACAAGAAACTTCTTAAATAATTTCTGAGCTGCTAGTATCACTAAATGGTATTGCATAAATATCAATTGTTTTCAAACAACTCCCTGAAAATTTGCCCTTTCTAGCCCCGCCCCTAACACACTCCATGGGTTGAGCCAATAGCTGTGCCCCAAAGATGTATTATACACTGCATTTAAAAAATACACTATGTACTCAGCCATGTATAGTATCAATTTCAAAGTGTAGTATCTTCCCAAATGGAACACTTTTGTTGTTTTTAATACATTTAACAGCAGACAGAAGTGACATTTCAAGCTTTAGCATGTTAGCCAACCTCAGTTCAACACTTTCCTCTCAAACAACGTACATATTCAGACAGTGTGGGTTGATGGTAAAGAATTCAACTTATGTTACTAAGGTGCTGTCTTCACGGAAGTTTCTGTAGTTGCTAAGTTCTCCATTATTTACAATTGTTTTGTTAGGCCAGCATCACACCCAGGTAACTACGCCCCTTCCGATAGGTACGGCAAGCCACGAGTGCTGTGTGCATGAAGTATACAACATTCCACATTTTCTGTTTGAAGAAGTGCATCATCCAGGTACATAGAGTAGACTTATTTTTGTTGCAATTTCAGTGTTAACATACTACTCAAACTACTCAAATGGAGCAATTTTATTCACACAGTTTACACTCTGTAACCCACGAAAGGCTTCATATAAACACTGTGAAATATAACTATATAACTATATAACTATATATATATATATATATATATATATATATATATATATATATATATATATATATGTGTGTTCTGTTGTCACTATCAAAGATCAATGTGACATGTTATGACTAGTTAAAACCATGAGAGCATCACAAAACTACTGTCAAAAAGGGAAATTGGACTAAAATATCCTGCCATATTAAGCTAATATAAGTGGCACACCTCATTGTGTACACAATAATCTCACTAATTAAAATGCGCCTAATTATTACAATGTTAAATTATTCCCTAGCAAGCATAATTAAAATAGGCTTATCAGACTATTATGCACATCAGTAATTACCTACATAAAGTAAATTAATTGAATATCATTTATTTCATGTATTATTGTTGTTGCTTTCTTGGATGGAAAAGTATACAATTTACACAATTTACTTTTTTAATACACCATTTTAAAGGGACAGTTCACCACAAAATGTAAATTCTGTCATTTAATCACCCTCATGTTGTTCGAAGTCCATAAGACATATTTTCCTCTGTGGAACACAAAAGGAGATGTTAGGTAGAATGTAGCCTCATTTCAATTGTATGGAAAAAGATTATGTGAAAAGGAACATGGCACCTTTCAGGAAAAATGAACCTAACCAACCATTCACATTTCAAAATTAGAGTTACTCAGCTCTCAGTGAAGTGTTATGTGCTACATGCTATTGAGGGTGAGATTGGATGTCTGCTGACAGAGCGCTGGGTCCACATACTAATTGTGTAATCTTAACAGGAGTGCAACGAGATCTGCACTTTGTTAATGTTTGCATCGGCAGCAGAACTCTGGCATGGGAGTAGGGCAGCATTGAAGGTTTGACCGAAACATGCAGGAGGGGGTTGTAGGTCGAGGAGAGTGTGGACACCTTGTCCCTCCCCTGGTGAGAGGGCTTTGGATGAGTAGATGTCTGACAGGAGTTAGGGGATGTAAGCCAAAGCAAAATAGAACAATGGTTCCCAAACTTGTAAAAATTCTGACACCCCTTTATGTTTTTTTTTTTTTTTTGGTGATGTTTTAATAAATATAGCAGTCCATATTGTCAATAAAACGGCAGAGAGTAGTGCCTCACGTTACTACACTAGCACTAGGTTGATGAATAGCCACAGGGACTATGTACATATGCAACATTTAAAAATTAGTGGTAAGAGACTTAATTTAGTTAATTACCCATGCCAGTATGCCAGTATCATGTTATTATTGTGTCAATATTCCACAACAAATAATACAATTACAACAACAATCACAGAAAAAGTACTACATTTACATTTTGTTCCCCTACATAATTACGTATCTCCGTTCTATTTTACTTGGTATTTATGGAATAAATGTAACATATACACTATCCAGCCATGATGATTTTATTTTGAAAAGTTATCAGTGATTGGACAAACCCAGGTTGTGCTGTGCTGCTGCAATGTGTCATTATGCCACTGGAGGGTTATTACTTGACCTTCTCTGTGAGTGCAATAATTACGAGCAAATCCCATTTTTCCACTTTTTCTTTTCCTGTCACTACTTAATGGCTTTTCAATTGCCTTTAAAAGCTGTTTTTTTTCACCCCTTCTCCTATTTACCCTTTACCACATTTTTTAACATGGGTTATTTTGCTTTTATCCCCTCAACAAGAACATTTGTTCAGCCTTTTTGATAGATTCTGTAATCCATGGGAAGTTTTCCCAAACGACTAATTCTAGAGTGGTTATTTTTTCACTTTCTGAAGAGATGCTTTGTGGCAGCTGTTGTGTAGTTTGTTTGGACTGAGTGCTGTGCTATTGTGGTGGACTGTGTTTCAGGTCAATGTGTATGGTTTCATAAAACAGACCTGAATGAACTAATCAAATCATCTAGATAGATAGCAATATAAAGATAGATAGCAATATAAATGCAGTTTATCAATCTCTGAGAGCAAATTTGAAGGGATGGCTAATGCTCTGTCTACAGTCCTCCACCAGCTGAGTTTCTAAAGGTATGAGAGTAGCTGACATGAAACATCAAGCAGTGTCCTGCTGTGTGACATGTTATAATTCATCTAAATCTATTTATTTATTTATTTGTCAAATTCTTCTATAGTTTTTCTGCATGAGATATTTGTGCTTTTTGCTTCATTTGTCACTCCTGCAGGACCATATAAACCAGAGAAGGCAATAAGGTGATTAAAAATGTTGGAAAACTTAAATGAATAGTGACCTAAAATATACACATTCTTTAATGTACAATTTAATCTAAAATCTTGAATAAAAAAGGTGAATGGATAGTACATGTACAGTTTTCCAATATTACAAAGGGTTTTACAAGGCAAGCTATGACTTTAATATGTTTTTAACACATTTAATTATTATAACTTTTAATAGTTAATATACAACAGTTAGTTCCGGTCCGAGAATCTGATTGCTTTTATCCAAAGCGACTTACAGTGCATTTATTTCAGGGACAATCCCCCAGGAGCAACCTGGAGTTAAGTGCCTTGCTCAAGGACACAATGGTGGTGGCTGTGGGGATCGAACCGACAACCTTCTGATTACCAGTTACGCGCTTTAGTCCACTACACTACCACCACTGTAATACGTGCAGTATTGCTCGTATTACTACTACACTAATAAAGCTAGGAAATAGCTTTAAACGGCTTTAAAAGAAAACTTCAGCATTATGGCTCATCACAGCTGAGAGACACAACAGACTGATTTATTACACAAACTGAAGGTGCTTATCTCTTTTCGGACTTTCACCTTTGGAGTGGACACACTGTTTAAAATGGTGCAAAACATTGCCGTTTCTATTGTGAAAGAAACTTGCGCACCGGCTACTACGAAATAGGGAGAAATACCCCCACTTGGATGCCATTGTTCCAGTGAGAAAGCTGATCTTCAGAAAGCTGAAAACATCTCTGCTTTGGTGTGGCACCAGGTGATCGCACACGCTCCGCTCTCTCTCTCTCTCTCTCTCTCTCTCACTTTCTCTCTCTCTCTCACACACACACACACACACACACACACACACACACACACACACACACACACACACACACACACACACACACACACACAAACATCCATCCATCCTTGTTTATCCAATAACTTGTTAGAAACAACACAAGCCGTGATACTATTTCTGAAGAGACATTTTTGAATTACTTACGAATCATTTGGTTTGAACCAGCAACGGCAGATTCTGATCCGCCACATAATAAAGTAGTTCCATGCACATGTTTTTATGACCGTACTCAGTTTTTCCATATTTTTTTAAATGTACTTGTTCATTGAACTGTTGAATAAACGCAATATCACACTGACAATCGTGCTTTATGGCCCTAAATCAGCACTGCTTTGATACCTATGGCACTCGGCCTGTGGCCGAATCACAGCTGTGCTGATGTAGGGCCATATAGCACTCTTGCTCGTGTGATATTGCTTAAATATAGCACACTGGTTTAAATACATACTGTACACTACAGCACTGGACATTTTCTATTCGATTTGTAGAAAATTGTCACATCAGTGATTCTTTAATATTGCAACAAAATATCATATAGTAGGGCTATATGGCCCTATGCATCTAATTTCTCATCATATGAGACATTCGATTTTTAACATTACTAAGTACAGAGCGGTACAGAACAGAACGAAACAGAGTTCAGAACAGACCATGGTCATAGGTGTCAATATTTCTGCTTGCTTACTCCTTGTTGAGACTTCTAATTGGCCTGTCACTTTGATGTGTGATAATTAGTGCAATATCTGTAATATCTACAGGAAATGTTTGGCTATTCTATGTTACCTGCCAAATGTATGCTGATGATGCTGTTATTTATATACTTGGAGAAAATAAGCAACAGGCTGTACAGAAATTGTCTTCTGCAATGGTTCAGGTTTCAAAATGGCTTAACAAATCATGTTTGCATCTCAATGTCAAGAAAGAAAAGTTTATTTTAATTTTTATTATAATTTTTTTTATTTATTTTTTTGTTTACAAAAACTGACATTAAACCAGAAGTATATGCAGGGGTGTAAAAATACTTGAAAATTATACTTAAGTGAAAGTATGAATACTGAGTCAAAATTTTACTCAATTAAAAGTCCAAGTATCTAGCCAGAAAAATACTTGAGTGAATGTAAAAAAGTACCACATTAAATTTTATTTAAGTATTAAAAAGTAAAAGTAACATTCGAAGAATGAAAACAGATTTGATGGTGAATATTTGAAAATGTCTTTGTTAAGTGGGAGACAAAGGAGACATTTAATCTTGTATAAAGCCTTAGTAACACCACTAAAAGAAAATACTTCTCTAAAGTAGGGTCTAGGGATGGGTACTGATACAGATTTCCTAATTCAATTCCGTTTCACAAGCTCTTGATTCAATTTCGATTCTATATCGATTCATATGGGTGTATTTCAGTTATAAATGTCCCTTTTGGGAATTATACAGGGGACCTTCTAACTAGGTACATTATGAAAATATGTATTTTTTTCTAATGATATTTTATTAGTTTTTCATAATTTGTCAAATTTTAGCTTTTTAAAACGGAACAAATCAATGCATTTAATCAATAAATATGATACTATATTGCATATATTATATTTTGTTGCATGTTTAGTGTTTAATTGCATAATTTGTACTATATAGAGGTAGTTACATTTAGTTTTTGAACACAAGCTAAAAAGCGGTGATGTCTCTTTAAGGAAATCCAGCATTTTTGTAAACAGCTCTGTAAATGAGCATAAGTTAAGGAGAGACAGGAAAGGTTTTATCTCATCTGTACTATGCCTGATTTCAATTACATTTTTATTTTGTTGTTGTTATTGATTAGCAACTGACTATGAAGAACAGAAAGTTTATTAAAAGATACATTATTTATTGACAAATTATGTTGCATGTTTTACATGTCCAACTTTTACTCACTTGGTAAAAGAGAGTAAAAGAGAAGGTTGCAGTGTGTGAGTGCGAGATGTGCAATAGCCACAGGTGCATGCATGCATCTTTCAGGGATGGCTGTGGCTTAGGTAGATTGGGTCAGCCACTAATCGCAGGTTTGGCGGTTCCATTCCCTGCCCACATGACTCCACATGCCAAAGTGTCCTTGGGCAAGAAACTGAACGCGAAGTTGCTCCCAATGGCAGGCTAGCACCTTGCATAGAGAGCTCTGCCATCATTGGCGTATGAGTGCGAGTGTGTGTGTGTGAATTGGACACAGTGTAAAAGGCTTTGGTAACCGCTAAGTTTAAAAAGACGCTATATACTGTAAGTGCAGACCATTTCAGTTGTGATCTTTTATTAGAGTTCTGCTGTGCAGTTGTTATATTATAGTGTTTCAGAGAGACTGGAGAGTTACATTTCTGACTTTTGTTACCTTAAACAAATACATACTTACATAAAAAAGATAACAACTCGAAGGCATTAATATCTACACCATCATTGAGTGTGAGTGGCTTTTTTCATTCTAATAGGGCTGCTTTGACCATAAACCGACATGCAGGGTTGGGAGGGTTACTTTTGTATTCCACTACAGATTACAGAATACTTACTGTAAAATGTGATTTTTAACGTATTCCGTTAGATTACTCAAGGTCAGTAACATATTCTAAATACTTTGGATTACTTCTTTAGCACTGGTAGCATATCATAAGAAAATGTCTCACAGCTGTTCAAATGCACTTTGGATTAAATGTTTTCCATCTGATAGGACTAAATATTAAATTAAAAAAATGACAATAAATTGCAAAGTCATCTCTACAGTAATCAAAATACTTTTTGAATGTAACTGTATTAATTACCAATGATTAAATGGTAAATGTAGTGGAATACAGTTAAATTTATTTTGTATTTTAAATACGTATTCCAGTTACATTTATTTCATTACTCCCCAACCCTGCTGACATGTGTCTGACCCACGCAGCTCTTGGTCTCACAGGCTAAAAAAGGAGCAAAACAGGCAGAAAAAGGCAAAACAATGCATTTCTCTACCTTTTATCTGTCCAGGAGAATTGATTTTACGGCTTCAATGGCAATGAACTTTGAAAAGAACCTTGGAGTGATACTGAAACTGCTGTCAGGAGAAATCTGAAAGGCTTTCCTTTGACATTTTTATTCCTGTCTTTCTTCTCCGTCTTTTCCGCCATAATTTTTTTTTCAACCTATGGGGGCCAAATGCTAATTCTCTCAGAGGAGTATTTTGAATTCTGCTTGCCTCAGTGACTTTGCTTTGTTTTGAAGCTGGATATTGTCCATATATTTACATGGTGTCCACTGTGAATATGATTTACATGGCAGGAGTGAGTTTATGCTAGTTTGTATATGTGTGCATGCTTGAATGTGTGAGGACCATGCATGCATAATGTAGTCACACAGGTGTCATTCCTGACAGTGTGTTTCATGTTCCCTTTCCATTGCAAATGGGCACTTGCCAAGTGAGGTGTGAAGCCTTTGGCAAATTGCTTTAGGACAGCCAAGAACCACATTCTTTCTACCACAATAACAAGTGATCCATTGGAAGAGTGTGCATGTGTGTGTTACAGGGGATGAATAACTTCTGCCTGTGGCAATCCTCAAGTGGCCCCCTGCTTTCCAATTATGAAGGAAAAATGATGTGCTGTGTATGAGTGCATGAAAGTTTGACCCCTGATATCTTAGCCATAAAAAGGCTCTTTAGAAGGATTAGCAAATAGAGTACTTGGATACAGATAGAGAATATACAAGTACATATTTTATCACAAATATTTCATTTCTTCATGATAAGATTGTCACAGTTTTAGTTACATTGGTAAAGTTACAGTCATGATAAAGAATACAGTATATTTGAATGTTATGATGCAAATTTAGCAATTTTTTCCCTAACCTTTTTCTTATAATTAAGGAAATGTGTGTGTTTGTGTGTGCATTTATACACACACACACACACACACACACACACATACACACACTGATCAGCCACAACATTAAAACAACATGCCTAGAATTGTGTTGGTCCACCTCATGCTGCCAAAACAGCACCAACCCGTTTCTCAATAGCATTCTGAGATGCTATTCTTCTCGGTTATATGAATTATCGTAGACTTTGTCAGTTCTAACCTGTCTGGCCATTTTCTGTTGACCTCTCTCATCAATAAGGCATTTATGTCCACAGAACTGCCTCTCACTGGATATTTTAGTTTTTGGCACTGGATATTTAGTAAAATTTTGTGACTGTTGTGTGTGAAAATCCCAGGAGATCAGCAGTTACAGCAGTTACAGAAATACTCAAGTCCATCTGGCACCAATAATCATCCACGTGATTATCTAATCAGCCAATGGTTTGGCAGCAGTGCAGTGCATAAAATCATGCAGATACAGGTCAGGAGCTTCAGTAGCCATCAGAATGGGGAAAAAAAAGTCTCAGTGATTTGGAGTTTGGCATGATTGTTGGTGTCAGACGGGCTGGTTTGAGTATTCCTGTAAATGCCGATCTCCTGGGATTTTCAACAGTCTCTAGAATTTACTCTGAATGGTGCCTAAAACAAAAACACAAAAACATCCAGTGAGCAGCAGTTCTGTGGATGGAAATGCCTTGTTGGTGAGAGGTCAACAGAGAATGGCCAGACTGGTTCGAACTGACAAAGTCTACGGTAACTCAGATAACTGCACTGTACAATTGTGGTGAGAAGAATATAATTTCAGAATGCTATTCTGAGATGCGGGTTGGCACTCTTTTGGTGGCACGAGGGGGACATAATATTAGGAAGGTGATTTTAATGTTGTGGCTGATTGGTATATATATATACACACATTATATTACTTTTAAAATATCACAATGACACAATGACACAATAGAAAGAAAACAAATAAAAAATGAGGACATATCTGGTATGCATATTAATAATGTGAAGAAAAAAAAAATCACTTTTTTGTATTTTATGTCTAGTCCTCTAAAAAGAAGACTAGTCACAAAAAGTCACAAAGCCCGAAGTTACTAAATTGGGTAAAGTGGTACAAAGTGGTTCAGTCCATATATCCTGTCATGTTTTTCCATTTCCAAACAGATTTTCCACATGCATGAGAGAAGATTACCAAACCTTATGAAAAATATAAATCTTGTTTTTTATTTTTATTTTTATAGGGAATGCAACTCTCTGGATAGGCAATGGCACTAAGATTCAGATACTTTAGCTACAGTATATTGACAACAAAGTACCGATTTCCACTTCTTTGCGACACCTTCTTAGCTATAGGCAGGAATGTCATTATAGATTTTAACTGCTTTTAGGATTTACATTTGTGAAATTACAAAGCAGACGTGGCTCTTTGTCTTGGGGAATGCAGCTCTGTGTATATCTGAGAGTGCATCACATATACTCTGCTTTATGGTGCTCCAGGGCATAGCCATGTGCACTCAATCACATGGGATCTAAAGCAAAACAGTGAGATCCCTGAGTTATATTTATAAAGTCTGACAAGGGTAACTGCTGCTTCTTCAATTCCACTTCCAGGTTTTTCTCCCACTTGTATTGTGGATAGGAGATCACTACAGATTCTGAATAATGACCACAACATGTAGGTTTTCAGCATGACACTTTCTTAATAGACATTCTTGGTAGAATACAAAATAAGGCCTTTACAGGGATAATGAACTTTTATTGTAAGGAATAAGGTGCAATGAAATTAAATAGTGACTGAGTCTGTCAGCCCCTAACATTCTGCCCAACATCTGCTTTTGTGTTCCATGGATAGTCTTTATTAGACTGATTTAAATGGTCTTGCAGTGCCCCAAGTGAATTTTTGTAAGTACAAATATGCTTGTTTTTCTATTTTTGGGGGGAATTTCCATTGACTTCTGTTGTTTTCACACACACACACACACACACACACACACACACACACACACACACACACACACACACACACACACACACACACACACACACACACACACACACACGCACGCACGCACCCACACACAAACCCCAGAAACATTGCCTCACATCTCAACTCATTTGCTCTCTGCATGCACATATTTTAAAGATTCCCAACTGAAACAATATTGCACAGAATTAAAAACATTTGTGTATACTGTGCATCAGTATCAATGCTTTATAGTACAAAACAGATGGCACTGAAGGTGATATTGAAATACACCATTTTCGTTCAGTCTCTTTCGGTCTTTTAAGCCTGCCGTCTTCATTCCTCTGATAGAATTCATTCAGAACTGGAAATGACTAATCCTGAAGAACAAGAATCCAATCTGCCTAGTAAAGGCTGCTTAACCTACTTAAAAGCTTGTACTATTTATGTTCTACATTCATGTGAGAGTATTACTACTTTGATGTAGGGAGTATTTCTGACATGCAAACTACATATAGATTTTATTTTTTGTGTCCATTGTCCAAACTCTATGCCTCTTGTGCCTCAAATATGATAATATTTGCTTCTAAAATTATTTTTGGTTTTGCTGAGCTCTTTGAACCCCTCTTTGCACCAGGCGATACCCAGTCCTGCATTTTGCTTAATAATGAAAAAAGCTTCTTAATTCAGATGGCCCCCATACCCTTTTGAGAGAGAGAGAGAGAGAGAGAGAGAGAGAGAGAGAGAGAGAGAGAGGGAGAGCAATCAAGCAAAGCCAGTGACCTATCCAAATAAAGATGGTATTCTGCTGGTAAAACAGAAATAAGACAAGAATAGAGAGGGAACTGAAGCAAAAAGGTGCCAGTGTCTGAAAAAAATAGTGTCTGGTTTGCATGTGTTCAGCAGTGATAAGGTAAGACCCATCTATGTTTTGCTTAATGAGCTGGTCTCACAAAGCCGAGTTGAGCACATAACGATCCTCTGCACCACTGGTGGAGGCAATCTGAGTCACTTTTCTTCATCATATCTAATTGCTGTCTAGTAAACTCTGGTCCCAAAAGACTGGGACTCTGCAGTTGCCTTTCAGCCTCTCTTTTCTCCTGTGTGTTCTTGCACTGTTATACTGTGTATCGCTGCACCTTGTTCATTAATTCAAAATCCACAAATAACAACTACAATCTCTGTTAATTCATTTTTCCACTTTTTTCCACTCAGAATAATTCAAATAAGAATAATAATATTCTGTAAATAAATACAGACTCTTTCCCGTTAGTGCACACATTAATTATGCTTAGCCTGCAGATTCATACAGATTTTTCTTTTACAGGTAATAATTAATTATTTCTTAAAGGAATAGTTCACCCAAAAATGAAAATTCTCTCATTATTTATTCAACCTTATGTTGCTCCAAATCCATATGGCTTTCTGTCCTCTGTGGAACACAAAAGGAGAAGAAACGCTGGTATGTGAAGCTCGAAAAAAAAGAAAAGAAAAAATCTAACAAAAAAACAACAACTATAAAACCATAGTATCATTTCAGAACACTTGAAGTAAAGTGCTTTTGTAATATCCGCTACTTTAGATATAGTGTTCTGAAGTGATACGATTGTGTGATGAACAGAATGAAACAGTGTTGTAGTACTTGAGACCGGACTCAAGTCCAAGACCACATTATCATGGTTTTGGTCTTGTCATGGACTCGTGAGCATTTCGACTCGGTTTTGACTCGATCTTGAACAAGTGTGGACTCGTACTTAACCCCGAGTCCAGTCGAGTCCCTTTTAAAAAAATATACAGTGAAAGGCTTTGACTTATCTGACAAAATTATTGTCTTATAATATCAGAGATCTTGAAGTCATGCCCTGCATTTCAATCTGCTCAGTAGAATGAACTAGTGATGCCCAGTTCACAAATAAATAATTCTGAGTCAGTCCTTTTCAGCAAATTGGCCAAACAGGTTAGCAAAAAGGTCTGAATCGATTGGCTATTCGATTCCTAAGTTGTATAAAGTGTATATTTACCCACAGTCAACAAAATAATGCTTTTTCAGAGGTAACTTTGAGAAAGCTTTTTGGTGCTGTGTCTGGTTAATAAGGGGTTGTTCACACAACAAGTAAACATGCTAAACAGATGTCTTTAACCACTGGATTACGTATCGCTGTGTTTTTGGCAACTTGTCCAGGAGCACCAACATTTTTCTTTTAAGTTCATTTGTCAAGTTAAAAAGAACATCAACTTTTAAAAACACGACTCAAGGCACCTGTGCTATACTCTATTCCTTGATAGCACGTGTACAACACCTAGACGTCTATTTAATAAGTGTGTTTACATCTGGAAGATGTCTGTTTTACATCGTTTGCTCATCTGCAATCCGTCTATAAGACATAAGTCAATTAGTATGTCTCGGAAGTCAATAACACATTCCGCAAATGAGACGTTTACGATTTAGAATGATTGGAATGATCTTTTTAAGATAGTTTAGCAGATGTTAATATGCTTTCCAGATGAAAAGATCTAAAACAGACATCTCAGAGACGTACGTGTGCTATCTGGATTCGTTGCACTGCATTGGTCTGAATGGCCTCTAGTCTTTTAGAAATGCTTTAGCCATGAATGCTACACATATTGAAGAACATTTGTAAATAATTCTCTAATAAGTCATCAGAATGTAATGGTTTCTGAAGAAAAAAAAAAGAAAAATGGTTATTGTGCGTACTCCGAGAGGATATCTTGCAGGCAAAAGTAAACAGAAATGCTTACTTGATTTACAATGAATGAAATTAACTAGTACAATTGAGGAAATTGTTAACAAACTGAATAAAATGTTTATATCACTTTCTGCATAAACATGATCATATTTAATACATTATTGTTTGGTTTTTGGTCCCGTAGTTTGTAAAATGTTTTGAATAAATGATATCTTCGTTAGGTACACAAAGCATTCTTTCAAATAAGTTCCACTTAATTCACTTTGTCAATTTTGCTTTGCACTATTCCTTCAAATTCAAATCAGTTTAAATAAAGGTTGCCTTATCGACAGGCTAAGTGGATTATCAGAGCTGCTCTCCTCGACTGGTCTCTGAAGTCCATGCTTTAGAACATCAACAAAGATCTCATTAAGGAGGTTAGTTGTTCTGCTTGAGTTTTATGTGCAAGATTGTATCACCATGACTTTGCAGGGAGTGCCAGGCATTAGTTTAGAATGTTAAGCACAGCTTTCAGTAACAATAAAATGAAGTTTGGTGTTGCGAGCACAGCATCTTTGTAATAAGAGTGGAAAGCTTGTAATAAATTAGACAAAAAAAAGAGAAAGAAAATCCTGTTACATTTACAGTAACACTGAACATTTGTTTTGCAATCCGAGTACCCCTCTTTAATGTTGAATTAAAAAAAAAAGGTTTTAGCATTTTTTCATAAATGTTCTGTTAACATTATGAATATTTTATCCAGTGCATACAGTGTGAACAGTAGAAATACATTTATGGGTGTGTCTGTGTATCAGTGCATATATTTGCAATTAACCGTACTCTACTATTTTGATCTTCAACATCTTGGCATGCAATAGTGGCACACTGGAAAATGCTCAGAGCAGGCTAAAACTACACTGACATGTACACAAACAAACAAACAAACAAACAAACAAACAAACACCACAGACCATCAGGCTGGCAAAGGCCTAACATCACAGGCATAAGGGAATGGCACAGCATGTTGCCCTGCCAAAGCCTCTGTCTGGGGAGGGTGAAGAGAGGGCTGGCAAGGGTTAGAAAAAATGGAAAGGAGAGCGAACAGAACATCCAGGCAAGGGAAGCCCTCTGTTTCTTGGCACAGAGGAGTCCAGACAAGGGTTGGCTGTAATAGATGGAGAGGGGATTTGGCTGTTGGAGCTATGGAAGGTTCATATCTCAGTGGTCCCAGGTTTTAGCATACACAATGCACATGTTCTACCAAGCTATCAAAGGCCTTTGGTGTAGAAGGACGTGTGTGTGTGTGTGTGTGTGTGTGTGTGTGTAGAGATATTTCTCTAGGTCAGAGAGAAGTCGAGAGGTTCCTTCAAAGACACGGCTGCACATGTCTCTGCATGATTCAATCGTGCAGGTAAGCAGAGATCCAATGATGTGTCTCATACAGAAATAAAATATATCACTATATATATATATATATATATATATATATATATATATATATATATATATATATATATATATATGAACAAATATGTCAAATAAAATTTCAATTATGTGGGCATATGTGTATGTTTCCAATTCAATGATTTTGTTTGTGTTGACATATAATCTTATACAACTTAATACCACGTGTATCCAGACATGTGATATGTAGGAAGTCATATAAATATGTAAATATGACAAAAATGCAAGTTAGCACTTGCAACTGAGCTTGTGTTAACTTTTGTAGGAAAACTGGGAAAAGCCTGTTATTGTTAGCTACAACCCCAATTCCAAAAATGTTGGGACAGTATGAAAAATGCTAATAAAACCAAAAAGGAGGGATTTGTGATATTATATTCAACATTTGCTAAATTGAGAGCACTACAACTACACATAATATGATGTTTTACCTTGTGAATTAGATTATTTTTTTTTTTATGTTCAGTAATTTCAAATCAGATGATTAAAACACACACCAAAAAGGTTGGGACAGTCCAGTGTTTACCACTGTGAAACATCACTATTTCTTCTAATAACAGTAATTAAGCATTTAGGAACTGAAGACACAAGTTTGTTAAGTTTAAAAAGTGGAATTTTCCCCCATTCATCAATTATGCAATCTTCAACTGCACAATTGTACAGGGTCTTTGTTGCCGTATTGTGGACTTCATAATTCACCACACATTCTCAACTGGAGATGGTCAGGACTGCAGGCAGGCCAATCTAGCACCTGTACTCTCTGCTTATTCAGCCAGTATGTGGTTTGAAGTTTTCCTGCTGAAAATTCTAGGACATCCTTGGAAAAGATGGTGCTGGATGGCAGTATATGCTTGTGGAGAGCAGGGCGTGGCCGAGCGGCATCTGGACAGAGCGAGGCCAGGAAGATAAGTGGCGAATGAGTTCCATCTGTGTGCCACAACGGTCTTGCTTTCCAGTGAGGGGCAGTGGGAGTATTTAAGAGGAAACAGCGGCAGATGGGTAGAGAGAGCTGCCTGAAGCTGTGTATTTGTTGACGTGTTAGTGTGAAGCAGTGTGTTATATTGTGCGCTTGAAAAGTGCAACAATAAATCTCTGCATGGTTTGTCAAGCCGGTTCCTGTCTCCGCCTTTCCCCCAAATTTGTACATATCAATCTGCAAATGGTTTTCGTCTTGCCCTTTACGCACCAAGTTTTGACCAGATTCCTTGAATCTTTTAACTATATTGTGCACTTTAGAGGGTGAAATTCCCAAAATCCTTCCAATTTGTCTTTGGGGAACATTGTTCTCAAATTGCTGGATTTGCTGATGTATCTATTGGCAAATTGAAAAGTCTCAAATGATCCTTACTCTTGAAGGACTGGACTGTTTTTGGAAGCTCCTTATATACTATGATACGATTGCCTCACCTGTTTAAAATCTCTTGTTTCACGTTAGCTTGTTATTTTAACTTGTCAAATTGTTACTAGTCTTAAATTGCCCCTGTCTCAACTTTATTGAAGCGTGTTGCAATCATCTGATTTAAAAATAAAATTACATAAAAAAAAATAAACAACAATGAAATTCACAAGGTAAAATATCATACAATGTGTAGTTTTAAATTTAGCAAAGGGTGAACATAATTTACAAATCACTACTTTTTGTTTTTATTAGCATTTTTCATACTGTCCCAACTTTTTGGGAATTGGGGTAGTAATTAGAATGCATAGACTGTTGGTTATAACCTTAACATGTTTGAACCAGTTTTGTTCATTCAGTAGGTGACTTACATGAGCCAAAGGGAAACAGTACACAAGAGATTAGTAGTTTACCACTGCTCTAATTTTGGTGTTGTGTTTCATGTATTATTCCATTGTTTTCACTGTCAGGGCACAGACTCACTAAACTGTAAAATCCCCTCGTAAAAGCCAGTATAAATATACTGTATGAGAATTTCTGCTGGTAGGAGTATATATATATATATATATATATATATATATATATATATATATATATATATCCTATTTTATTCAAATTATATTTTATATTAGGAAATTAAATGAAAAAACAAACAAAAACAAAATGAATGTTGGAAAGGGAGCTTGGCTTTAATTCAGTTTGGGAAAGCCAATATTAACATGCTGTGCAAACATTTAAGTAACAATAAACATACTGTGAATCATTGAATTTAAAATTAAACTGAACTTTGTTCAGAACTTATACATTGAGGGAGGGGAAATCTGACATACATTTTTTCCAATCATAGCTCAATTCAAGTCATGCCTATTTGACTCATCGCTGAGCTCTGCCACCTTTGGTTATGGTTGCTCGCTCTGACAAGCTCTGCAGAACTCCCCATTGGAATGAATGGGAGAATGCCCATTGAAATGCATATTTATCTGACGTTTTTTGAAAAATAAATTATTAAATTACACAGTAATTTGATAAAAATTTGTGGAGACTGTGAATCAGAATCAAGTCATTTGAAAAGAGAAAAACTTCATTTAATAGCGATTACACATCTAATAACATTAGCATAAGTTAACAGAGCTGTTAATTACGTCTCATTACACACTCGTTTTGATGATGTGAAATATTTATTTACAATCACTTTCGCTATGAATTGAATCAATACATAAATGAATTAACGTTGAGTTATTAGCTTTAATTTACCTTGTAGCAAATGTAGGTGTCGTTGCAGTTATATGTTCATTTGGGAATGAGGGCTGACAATTTAATCCATAACATGCTCTTCTATGGATTTATTTAAAGATTATTTAAAAAAAGAAAGAAAAACACTGTGGATATCCTCCCTGGCTTACTCCTGCCACTATTAAAAGTGACCCGGCAACAACATGTTTTACATTTTTTTCATTATTTTGATAGAATTCCACTTAAAAGTACACAAACACATTACTTCCATAGGCTGCCATTGGAAAATAGCAAACGCGTGTCAGAGTAATGGCGGCAGGGCAACCATTGCCAAGACAGGCTTGGTCAGAAGTGCTTTTAAGAAGGTATAGTTTGCTGCCTGATAAATCTGGCAAAAGCCCCTTTTTGACTTAATTTGAAGTATTTATTTATAAGTAATTGTAGCTCAGTTCATTTTAATTTGTCTGAAAAATGTCACATTCTATGACCTTTATTCTGTTTATGTGTCTGCAGTCAAAAATATCAAGCATTCAATTGTATAATTTTCCTAGCCTTCATGCCAAAATAATTCATACTTTCCTCTTCAGAAGCTTTCAAATGGTATTTCACTCTAATACTGTAATTAGGTGAAACATCGTGGGCTTCAGTCACTTGTTATCATTCGGTGGCATGATCTTATTGGATTAGGTGTGTCACTTTACTTCCATTCATTTGCAGCGTCTATCAGTGACATTCTCACAGGCTAATATCTAGAGCTAACAGGATTGCTCGCTTCTTTTTTCCTCCTCTTTGATTCATTTGTTGCTGTGTATTAGCATGCAGCGGAAAACTTGGCTGGATCCTCTACCTTCTAATGTTATTACCGTGGTGGAGCCATTCATTTCATGTCTCCTTTTATTCATTTGGAACTTGATTGAACAGAATGAGTCAAAATGTAAGTAAATAGAACAGCAAGGCAATGGCATTTTGATAGGAAAATGTAATTTCTAAGAGTCATTCCTCATTTACGAACAGTAAGCTGGAAAACTCTAAAGACTCCAAACATTGACACAACTGATAAAGGGCAACTTTCACAAAGCAGTGTCATAACAAACAGCAGTGTACCGTTCGATAAGTCTCGTCCATTATATAGTACATCAGCACAAATGTTTCAGAGTGCTTAAAGTAAAAGGATAGAGCTTGTTTTACTGTGAATTATAATGGATAGAGCTCTGTCACATGTACCTTTACAAAATAACAAGGGTAAGGATCAAGAAGGCTTCAAGTGAAACTGTCAATAACACAAAAAGAGGAAGCAGTTTACACAAGTGCTTAAAGCTTATGTGTGTTGCATCAACAAAATTGGTAGTCTTATGCAGGACCATTTCTAGGTATAAGCGGTACAAGCAGAGATTTTCTATACTGAGATAGCAACCTCTACGTTTTTACCATACGAGAGAGTGTAATGGTCAACTAGCATGTTACGAAAGTAAGTTGCTGTCTGCGGACACCATACAAATGAATTTGTAGAGCTGTAAACTGACACTTTCCTGTCTCAAAATTGTCTGTGTTTTCTTTTATACAGCCAAAATTTTATCATAATAAACTCCATACATAGTTAATTCAAAAAGGACTGTTGAAGATTAGCAGACAGTCTGTAATAGATATGCATGAAAAAAGAAATGAGATCCACTTTATATAAGGTGACCTTAACTACTATGTACTTAATAATTTGATACAATGTACATTGTATCAAATCACATTTCACATACTTGCATTTAATTACATTTGTAGTTACACTGTTAACTTTACCCCTAACCCAACCCTTACCCCAAAACCTAAATTTAACCCCTAATCCTAACCCTAACCCTACAATTAGTCTTAAATCTACCCATACCTCAACCTCAGTAGCAACAAATGTGGGCATTTTGCAGATCAACATATAGTTACATAATAAATACATAGTCTTGTATGTATTTAATGTCAGTACATAGTAGTTCAGGCCACCAAATATAATGTGTGACCAAAAAAACGGCCTCTTGTCTCCTTGGCAGTGTATCGCTTATAGAATGTCTATTGGGCTGACACGTTATACTATTTTATACTATCCTTGCAGGCAAATGTAACTGGCCCTGGTCGCCCCGTACCGAACAGGACTCAAACCAGCGTGGGAGGCGGGTGCGCTAACAAGGAGGCTAAAGGCTATAGCCCCTAGCGTCAGTCGCTATTGCACCTCTTGAGGTTAGGAGAGTGATGTTTTACACACTGCACAGCTATCTACCAGCTAGCTCCTGTTACACAAGTATAAATCCATGTCTTCAGAAACAATATAATATCTGTGGGTGAGAAACAGAACAATATTTAAGTAATTTTTTACTCTACATCTTCCCTTTAACTTTAACTTTCAGATTTGAAAGCGAAACAAACTGGCAACACAAGAGATTTTGAGATATAAAAGTGAAATTGGAGTTTTAGAGTAAAAAAAAGAATGTACATTTTCAACTTTTTCTCACCCACACATATTATATCGCTTCTAAAGATATCGATTTAACTACTGAAGTCATGTGGATTACTTCTATGTTTCCTTTTTGTGATTTTTGGTGCTTGAATATCTGATCACTATTCATTTGCAATGTATGGACCTACATAGCTGAGATATTCTTCTAAAGATCTTTGTTTGTGTTCTGCTATAAAGGTGGCATAAGGGTGAAAATGATGAGAGCATTTTCATTTTTGGGTGAACTATCCCTTTAAGGGCATTTTCAGACCTGTAGCTTGCTTGATTTGTATTGAAAGAGGGACTACAACAGCTACGATGTTGCAATTTCTATCACAAAGTTAAATTTTAAACCAAAACAGTAAAAATTGTGTTGTGTGGTGATTCTTTTCCGTCATTAGTTGCTTTTGCATTATTTCTGCATTGAAACTGACCTGCTCTTACAGCCACACAGCTCTTTCTCTTCCCTTCCATTCTCGTACACAAACACATACACTTGTACACACACATATACATACAGAAAGAGTGAAGCCACATTTATACCCGTGTCTGTTTTGCCGCTATCCAAAAGAAAGAAGCGACTGTGAGGATCGACCTATATAATATAGTCACCAAAATGCTACATCCACATTTTGACGAGCCAGGTGTGCAATTCATGGAGTAACATACCTTGTTGAAAGTGTGTGATTGTGTATTTATCCCCTCAAGGCTTGCTGGAGAATGTATATATCCATATGCAGCTTTCAGAGGGTAAAGAAATTATTTTAAAGGGGTCATGACATGGGTTTTTTTATTGTATTATTATGTTCCCTTAGGTGCAATTATAGTATTAATATATTTTTTTTTAAGAAAAACTTTTAAAATCTAGTGATTTATGACCTTTTCCCACCCTGTTTCTCATCCTCTGATTCAAACAGTCTGTTTTGGGGGCATTTTCCATTTAAGACTTCAGTGTTAACGCCCACTGTTATGATTGGCTAACGTCAGTGCCTATGTATCAATTATTGACGCTCCCAGCCAGAACAATATGCAAGTAAACTAAGTAAAAACACTGTGATTATTCATAATGAATGAAATTGCGCTTTAAAAAGTAGTTTAAAGTTTAAAATAGATTACTTACAGTTTGCGTCGTCGTTGTTCCCAGAATAGTCGGCACGGACTTATCTTTGAGCAACAGTTTTCTGGCAAAGCCAGCATCATATTGAGATTTGTTCTCAAAACAGTCATCCTTAAAATGTACAGAACAAACGCTTAAGTTAACACTGCCGTGACTGGGACGTCCGCAAAAAATAAACTGCATCCATTTTTCCCTGACGTCTGGATCTTTCGGCAGCTTATTCAGAGGTTTTGTTTGACCACAGCCAGGAACAGCACATCTGTGTGGCATCGTAATTTTCCTGTGCACAAGTAGTCTCTGTCGAGCCCGCTGTCCATCGACTGAACACTTGTGAGGCGCACGGCGATACGAAATGAGCGTAGTTGTCTTGCGCTTAAAGCGTAGTTATCTTGTGCTGGAGGCGGTCATATGCAAACGCTGGTACGTCACTTCTAACCGTCACGTCACTTCTAACCATGAATCCAGAACGAGCTGTATTTTGAGCTTGATTAAATAAATGATTCGTTTAGAATGGGGAGGACGTCTTAAAATATTAAACTTGCAGGACGTTTTAATGATACAAAGACCTCTTATATACCAAAAGATCAAGGCAAATTTGGTTTCTCATGTCATGACCCCTTTAAAACAATTATATCATTTTAGTGAATGAAACAAAGGCTGGCGATTATGTTAATGAGTCTCACACCTGAAAATCACTCGAAAAATCAGTTAATGAGGTGCTGGCTTAAAAAGGGGCTGTTATGGCACAATCTACAAGTTTTAGGGGGCCCCCTTGTAGCCAGAGAGGGAAGGGAGAATGTAAGTGTTGTTGCTAGTTGTTGCTACTCAAATGGTTTTTCGTCATCATGAAAGGCACCTACAAGTTGGAAGCAGAAAAAAGAAAAAGGAAGAGGAGAAAAAAAGCAGCCAGACAACTAGAAAGAAATAAATGTAACCCATCTACCTGGCAAGATGGTGTTTGTTCATTGTCATGCATTAAATTGCAAGAATTAGTTTTGTTAATATTATGCAGTTGTGACCAGATGTATATAGTTATGTGTTGCTATTTATAGATATTTATTGTCAATTTGTAGATTAATTTACAGCATTGTTAATTTTTCCAAGTAGGATTTCGCTTAGGGCCCCCATATGCTCAGAAACGGCTCTGGTCTTATGTATAGGAACGACTTTAGAGAAGCTCTTGCTAAAAAGATAAGATTGCATTGTTCTGACACACTAAGAACTTTCAAAATCCTTAAAATAGGATTTTAGGATTTTCTTTCCAGACACCATTTCTGACTCCTCCAAAGTGATATTAAAGTGTGATAGTCATGACAAAAGCTGCCTTTTCTCTTCTGTACCCCTGAATCGTTAGGTAGGGCTGAACAATGACAGTTTGTCCTTGAGTTATTAATATAATACAACCTAGGTTGTGTCGGGAGATGGTTGCTTTTGATTGGCTTTTTTTTTCTTAAATTAATCATTCATAATGGCTACCATCAATAATTCATATTCTTGGAAGCCCTTTTTCTTTATGTAAATAGTGTCACATATAGGAAGCACACCAGTGTGAACCCGCAGAGAACAGAAGCTTTTTTAACTTTGGATTGTGAGCTTACAGTACAATGCAGCAATCCCTATGTTTCTTCACACTTTTTTATTTAAATGAACATTCTTAGATGGTATCTATCCGTCTGTTTCCTGATCTAGTTCAAGCCTTTTTACTGTAGATTTTCTATGGACATTTTTATAGATTTTTCAGAACTTCTATTTGTCCTCTGAACACTTTTACTGTCTCATGGAATTTTTTAATTTTTGTACTCTCTCTCGTACACACTTCCTTTCTGACTACATATGATTAAATCTGTATAATATGTAACAGCATAGGTAAAATGGCCCTGGCTTAGGAAAAAGCCAAATTCCTTCTCAAAAGATATCAGTCAGCAAAATTCATGCTATATTAAGCTCTTAGTTGTACAGATGTGCTGTTTTGCTTCTCTGTATGGGACTAAATCTGATGGAGTCATTCTGTTGTTGTGGGCAGACATGTAAAAATGGGTGGGACTGGGATGGGCACAAGCTTGACCCAGTTGGCATATAAACCACTCAATCACAAATATTAATTATACATAATCTGAAATGAAAGGCCAACAAGGTGATAGTAGCTGGGTGTTTCTTTCAGCACTGTGGATGAATTGCAAAGTTGAATGACTACTGATTTTCAACAATCAATTAGTCGAGCCCATTTGTCGAGTCAAATTCGACTATTCATCACATCATTCCACCCCTGTAAACCCCCTGCCCCCACACACTCCCCTACACAAAGCCAGCTAGATTGTGCGTGGGGTCCTACAGGATGCCATGGAAACATGCACAGATTATTGACACCTAATAGGAAAATAATGACGATAGTATGAGTGTTGGTTTGACAGATTGTACGTGAACTATTACATAATCTCCTCGAAAGCTCCGTTTTTATTAGAATTGTGCCACAATAGGTACAGCATACGTTGAGCTGTAATCTAACTGAAAGTTAACAGAAGTGTTTGAACATACACACATTTGGGGGGTCATTCATAAGTTCACAGTATGCCCACCTCTTCAGACACTACTACACCACTGGTGGTGAGCGACTAGTCAACTTCAGTGGACTGTGTCGACTATGTAAGTTGTAGTCGACTAGTCTGTGCAGCCCCTACTGTGGACTTCTACAAAGTAATGTATCATTAAAACATTTTTTACACTATTTTGTTTTATTTCTCTACTAACAATGTCCAGCAGTATATGCACAAGCTTCACATGTGATTTATGCCATATTTATTTCTGAAAGTCACAAAAATTCCTGTCACAGTGTAATTTCCACCAAATCTCTAATTCTGTATTGTGTTAAATACAATTCTGTGACAGAAATTACATTTTTTTTTTAAATAAAATGTCCTTCTATGATTTGGTAAGGCTAATTTGATAGATTTTTTACATTTACATTTTATGCATTTGACAGACGCTTTTATCCAAAGTGACTTCCAGTGCACTTATTACAGGGACAATCCCCCCGGAGCAAGCTGGAGTTAAGTGCCTTGCTCAAGGACACAATGGGGGTGGCTGTGGGGATCAAACCAGCGACCTTCTGATTAACAGTTATGTGCTTTAGCCCACTACGCCACCACCACCACTACTCCCATAACATTTATAATATTTTATATAACATAGATAACATTTTACAAAAATACACAATGTTTGCACACTTTGACATAATTACATCTTGATTGGAAATGCTGCCCAATAAAAATACTCTAATGAAATACAAACAAATGAAATATAAATTGGATTTTCTGTTTTCTGCAAACAGCACTCGCATTTCGTCTTACTGACACACAGACTTGGTAACGTAAAATATTATAAACAAGTATTAGTTTGTAGTTATTACTAGTTATTTATTTGTAGTAGATTTAAAAAGTAAATTGTTACTTGTCATGCATTAAATTGTCATGCAATGTAAATTGAAAACTACCAAAAATAAATGGCCTTGTAAAATGTTTCCAAATCAGGTTTAATTAGATCTACATAAAACAAAAATATTTTTATTGTAATTAATCATTTAAATATAAATTTTACATTTACTTCAACCTCCAACAAATTTTTTGGAGACCCATTCCAATGTCAAATCCTGCATTTGCCTCTGGTTTTGAGTCAAAGAGGAATGGCCTCCCTGGTCAAACCTAGATTGTCTTAAAAGTGTCTGTATGATCATTCCATCAGTGTTCATGTGTGTGTGTGTGTGTGTGTGTGTGTGTGTGTGTGTGTGTGTGTGTGTGTGTGTGTGTGTGTGTGTGTGTGTGTAAGTGAGTGAGGAAGATACTGTAGATAGAGGGAGAGTAAAGATCAAAGAGGTGGTGTGTTTAGCAGCTAATGGATGGGTGATCATCGGTACACCCCGAGGATGTGAAATATCTATCACAGTCCATTAATGACAGCACCTTAGTGACACACACCGTACACACTGTCACATTACCATATGGCCCCTCTCTAAACACACACTGGGCTGCACACTCCAGTCATCCTGAGCATTGTGAGTGGTTAGTGTGACATTCAGTAAAGCAGGCCCTCTGAGGGAGAGGCCATCTGGTTTGGTGACAGTGGCCTTTAGATGTCACATGGATGATGCCCGGTAATGTGCTGTGTGTGTGTGTGTGTGTGTGTGTGTGTGTGTGTGTGTGTGTGTGTGTGTGTGTGTCTGCGTGTAAAGAATTTCACAGTGAAAATCAAATAAAATCTAACTCTTCTAGTTAAAAGGATAGCTCACTCAGTTTTTGTTTTCACAGATATTTTTAAACAGAGATTTAGCGTAGTTTCCAAGTTGCTCTTTTCCATACAACAAAAGTGGATGGTTGTTTAGGCCACACCCACATAAATATGTTTTCATTTAAAAATTCGCTACATTTACATCCATACTAGGACAATGTTTTCCTACAATGAAAATGTGCTTTGAAAATGGTCTCTATTAAGCATACTTTGGGAAATGATAACATTAGTACTTTGAAAACTGAGTTTTCAAAAGAGTGGAGCAGAGAGTGGGCGGTCCGTGGGTGTGCTGTCTGAACAATTTTGTATTTTATTTGCTTGTCAGCCTTTTCCATTTATATGCAATAGAAAATGTCAAAATGTAAAATGCAACCATTTCCCATTCCTCAAAGGTTCATCTCTCTCTCACACACAAACACACACTCTCACTTGGCCACCAGTTAATATCATCTGCCCGTCTTAAGCAAAGATGTATAAAAATCTTACATTTTATGCAGTTGAAAGTCAGAAAAACTCAACAAGAACTAATTCCCTCACAGTTTCAAGTTAATTTATTTGTATTTCTACTTTTTTCCTACTCTCTCGATCTAATTCTCTGACTTTGCACTCATCGGCACACTACAAGGGTCCACAGCAGCCATCACTTTTGTCATGTTAATGTGTTGCCATGTGACAACAGGCAAATAGGATTTACTTGACCTGCTCCTCTGCCGGAATTAAATTGTAATCTCATAAACCTACATTTAAAGGCATTGTGAAAGAGTACTGAGGGCAGAATATTAAACTGCAGCAGATTAGATTAAGAGAAGGAGAGGGATGTACATCGGTGTGGAGGTGAAGGTGTGGTCGAGCGTTCATCTGGGGAGAGAGGAAGCAGTAAGGGTTTTCAACTGAGAGGAATTGAAATGTAACACTGGTCATTTCTGTTTCTTTGTTTGCAGTGAGAGTTGGGAAAAATCAGACCTCGGAGTGAGGGAGAGAGAGCCCAGCTGAAGATTCGAGTGTGTTTGCCAGAACGTCAGAATGTTGGCCAGCTGTATAATAGGGGATCTCGTCTATGGGAGTTTGCACAGGGAGATAAAGTATTTGTATTGCTGCCCACATCAAGCTTGAAATTATTTGCGAAATGGCAAGGGCCCTTTGAGGTCACACGGTGAGTTGGGGAAGTTGATTATGAGGTAGTGCGTATGGATATGGGTGGGGCGCATCAGATTTACCACCTCAACCTATTAAAACCATGGAGAGAGGCGGTCCCCACATTCTTGGCGACAGTAGTAACGGAGAGGGAGGAGCTTGGACTGGATGTGAATCTAAAAGCCAATCAGTTCACCCCGGTCCCTTGTGGAGGCCACCTCTCGCAATTACAATGAACAGAGGTTGCCAGGTTGGACATTGGATTTAACAAAGTGATATTGGCAGATCGCCTTAACGCTGATGTTTACACCAATTTGTGACCCTTCCATTCGGTTTGTTTGGGGCCTCGGCTACGTTTGAGCATCTAATGGACAGGGTCCTCATGATTGGCAGCAGCACATGCAGAATCTGGGAGCCGTTCTGAGGTCACTGCGATCAGCGGGGCTCACAGAAAACCCTAAGAAGTGTGTAATTGGGAGGGTGGAGGTACAGTCTCTGGGGTTCCACTTGGTTCATGGTCAGGTGCGGCCCCAAATTGATAAAACCGCAGTGATTGCGACCAGCTTGAGACCCAAGTCCAAAAAGGAGGTGAACAGTTCCTGGGGATGGATGGCTATTATTGAAGGTTTGTGCCTAATTATTTGTACATCACCAGCCCACTGACAGATTTCACTCAAATGGGAGCCCCAGACCCGGTCCAGTGGACGGAGCCGTGCCAACAAGTATTCACGCAAGTAAAAGCTGCACTTTGTGATGGGCCACTTCTCCCTCCCTCCCTCCTTTTTTTTTTTTGCAGACGGATGCATCGGACAGGGGGCTGAGTGCTGTACTGTCCCTGGTGGTGAAGGGTGAGGTTGGATACTCTTTATGAGAGAGACGAAGTACAGCCCCATAGAGAAGGAGTGCTTGGCCATCAAGTGGGTGATCTTCACTCTACGCTACTATTTGTTGGGAAGAGCATTCACCCTCTGTTCAGACCATGTCCCGCTCCAATGGCTCCACCGCATGAAGGACGTTAATGCCTGGATCACCCATTGGTATCTGGCACACCAGCCATTTAATTACGAGATGGTCTATAAAAGGGGGTACAGATGGCTGTTGCGGACATCCTCTCCAGAAGGGGGGGGGGGTATGTAGAGGCGAGGGCGTGGTCGAGCGTTCGTCTCGGGAGAGAGGAAGCGGTAAAAGGTTTTCACCTGAGATTAATTGCTGGTAATTGCAGTTTCTTTATTCGCAGTGAGAGACGGGGGAAATAAAAGGGGCCAGATTTCAGAGTGATGGAGAGAGAGCCCAGCTGAAGCTTTGAGTGTGTTGGCCGCTGCCAGTTCCACTATATATAGCGTATGTGTGTTTTGTGTGATGAATAAATGTAACTTTCCACACATTTGGAGTGATTGAAAATGTTTTAATGGTAGTTGCTGATTTGGGTTTAATGTGATTTCATAAAGGAGGCAAATGAGAAGGCCAAATGAAGTAGAGGTTAGCAAACCACAGAAATATAATTGAACAAATCAAACCAAAATCTGAATTACCAAAGCAATGCATATGTTTCTGTGTCATTTTTCACTCTAATCAGCACTGCAAATAAAAAAGTGGCAAATCAGTATTTTTGTATTGCTTTCTTGTAAACTACCTAAATATTTTAAAAACAATACAGATTTTCTTGAGAAGCATTATGACATTAGATATTAAGTTTAGTTGTCATGATGGTTGTGTCTGAAACAAGGAAAATAATAATTACTAATACTAAAATGAACTATGGGTTATGAAAAATAAACCTAATTCAATAGGAAAACAAGTTTGTTTCCCCCATTAGCATAGTCTTTGGCACTTTATACAATGAGGTTAGAATTAGGTTATCACAAGTTTGGTTAACATAAGTTAACTACATTAGTTGACAGAACAATGAACAACACTTTTACAGTGTTTATTATTTGCAGGTGTTAGGAGGTGTGAAAATATTACCCCTGTATTGGCCTCGTTGCATTGGCTGCCAGTCCATTTTAGAATCGATTTTAAAGTGTTATTATTTGTTTTCAAGGCCCTGCATGGACATGCTCCACAATATTTGACTGAGCCCCTTCAATTATATTCAGCCTCTAGGTCCCTTAGGTCATCTAATCAATTGCTTCTTTCTGTCCTTCGCTCTTGTTTTAAGTGAAAGGGGCTTTTTCAGTGGTAGCTCATAGACTTTGGAACAGTCTCCCTTTTTATTTTAGATCATCGCCATCAACTGCTGTTTTCAAATACAGCTTAAAGACATATTTCTATTATTTTCTATTTCTTTTAATTCAGTCTAAGTATTTCTTACTATCATGAATAGTGATCACGTGTGGAGATGGATTTATTTTTATAAGCGGTCATTTTACGTCTGCAATCCATGGTAGTGCTCGGCTAATTTGCTGTGTAATTGTATTGTTTTGGTAAGGGTTTATTATTCAGCTGTGGGCTGGCTTTTACCTAAAACTGTGTAACAAAATGGTCGATTTCAAGAGTCTTATATAATTACAAGCTGTAATGTTACGGCCGCTATCTGTAGTCCACAGCAATCTTGCTCACTTACTCACCCGGTAATGTCCAACCAGGAGTAAGCCTACGGTCACTGTTCATATCTCTGGTGAAAAAAGTTTGGCTACACACATTACAGCAAAAGATGGCTAACTTAGATGCACAACGTGTCTTTTGCTTGAAGCTTTGTTATTTTCACAATAGTCAACAGTGTACTTGTAAGAAAGCTACAAAATTAAAACGGTGAGGGGTGTTACATTTCCGACACACACTCTACGCGGTTGACCAATCACAACAAACTAGGCCAGCTGGCCAATCAGAGCAGACTGGGCTTTTCAGAAAGGAGATTTTCAGAAATCAGAGCTTTTCGGCCAGAGTATGAAGAGTGGGGAAAAGAAAAGTTCAGTATAAGAAAAAACATTAAAGCATGTGAACCTATTCTAGTAGTACAATTATGAACCTGGACATTAGCATAATATGGGCTCTTTAATATGAAACATATATCTTAATCTGTCATATTGCTTCTCAAGTAAAAGTGTCTTTTTAAATGTTTTTATTATTATTTTGCAGTGTGATGTTAGAAATTAATCAAGGCCATATTTTCAACTCTTTGCCGCAGTGGAACACATGCAGATTAATATAAGTCTATGTACATAATTCAACGACAAAACTATCTCACCCCTAGAGCTTTCCCCTCTGTGCCTTAAAGCCTATTTTCTGTGGCTGGCAATGGACAGGCATCACTGTAAAATGCCTTGAACTGATTTAGAGCACAAATCCCTCTCAATCATGTCACATTTTGCACTTATAGGGTTATTCAGAACTGATTCTCCACACCACAGGACCTCTCCCATAGAGCAGACATTAGCAGGCAGAGCCAGGCTTCTATTAGAGATCATTTAATGTCCGTTTTCCCAACACAGCCACTCGGACAGACGTTTACTAGGCACCTCTGCGAATCATTTCACAACCTCTTCTCATCCCAAATCCTCTGCCAGCTATTTTATCAACTTAAAGCTACCATTTCTGCCAACCGTAAGTACTGTTGTCACATACCCTGATGTAAGCTAGTGCTGAAAGCTGTTTTAAAGTATGTTAGGTGTAGTAGTGAGAATTTCAAATCTGTGTGCAAGTGCAATTGGTTTTTACTAGCTTGTCAGGTTGTTAATTTTCTTGCACTTTAAGGCAACATTGGATTGTGAATAATAGGGAGGGTAGGGGGGTAGGGGTAGTAATGTTGTTTGGTATGTGTGAAGAATGGCAACCAGTGGAGTTTCTGGTGCCCCCTTAGGGTAAGTTGGTGCACCCGTAGTGAAAAGTTGCACCAAGCAAACTTCGTAATATGCCGAGAACTTCATAATATCATTATTTTAATTAAAAAAATATAATTATTTTTATTTCTTCGATTATTTATCTTCTTTGTCTTATTTATGTACATTTGTGTTGGTTTATTTGCATCTTTGTTTATATTATGCTTATATTTATTTTTTTCGTTCACCTATACTTGTCTTTATTACTCAGTGATTCATGCATTGTTGGATCTGAGAAATTTTGTACATCCTTTTAAATATTTATCTGGAACCTTCTGTTTTTCAAATCTACAGTTTTAGGACAATGTGTGTACTTTTCAGATGATACCTTACACACCATATGAAAAATTGATGCTAACATTCTGCCTAAAATCTCTTTGTTCCTCTAATGAAAATCTTTCAGGATTGGAACAACATGAAAATGAGCAAATGAGGAGAAAATGAAAATTTACCTTTAACTGTGTTGTGGAGTTAAATGCACAAATGCTGTGTCACATTAAAGTTCAGTTGTCTTTAGCATTTATTTTGCAAGCTTGTTTCGGAAGTTTTGTGCTTTTATCTACTAGAAACCCATCAAGCATCAAAGCTAGATCAGCACCCAGGCAAAAAGCGTGATCATTTTATTTTTAAAGAGATTCAAACTAAACTTTTAAACATCATACAAAAATGCCCATATATAGCCAGCCGTAATGCTAAAGGTACTGTATATAGACAGCTTCTATGTCATCTGTTTGACACTTCTCCTTGCACTTTGCCCACGCACATTTGGGGGGTCTGTCTGCTCAAATAAAGCTTCGGATCTAAACCTTTGAGGATGAAGTTCTCAACCCACCCCATCTCAAAACTCATTTTGGCCCACGCAAGTACGTACCTGACACTCCTGTTACAGGTCGGGATGCTACTGTGCTCGTGATTCTCTGACAATCCTCTGCATTGCTCTAGGTGCTATTCCTCGGCACTCCAGAACCTTTTGCTGCTTCTGCCCTTCAAATTCGCTCGCTTGCACCTTTGCTCACAACAGGTGCTTCCTCTACTGAATCCCTATTCAAGTCCTTCCTTTCCTTCTCTATCCGAGTCGACTACCAATGGACTTCTTATATCTCTGAACATCCCTGTCATGGTCCTAGACTTGCACACACCTTTCAGGTTAACTTGTGTGCTGGAGTCACAATCACCTCATCTTAGTGTGTGCAGCGCTAAAGCTACAGGGTAAGCTTGAGGAGTGAGCAGCAACAGCTCAGTCTCAAATTCCTTTCTTCGCTCCCCTCATTTTCAACCTGCTGAGGCCCTGTTGGATTCTGTGGCACCTAGTGTATTTTCAAATATTTTGAACTCAACTGTCATCAGAGAGAGTCAACTGATGCCACACTTCTTACATTGCAGTTGCAAAAAAGTGCACTCTAAACCAGGGTTCAAATTGAGGAGGGGTTGCGGAGTCCCAGAGCCCCATAAGAGATAAAGGATTCTCTCATAAGAACAAAAGAGTTAACATGCTTTTTTAAATGAATTTTTTTTTTTTATAATAATCTCTAAAATTATTGCTATGCCATAATTTGATTGTTTTAAGAAGCATTTCGATTTGTCATCACACAATAAGACTAAAGTTACAAATCTTCATTGAAGGAATGTTTCACCCAAAAATGAAAATTCTGTCATCATTTATTCACACTAATGTTGTTCCAAACCCATGTGAGTTTCTGTCTTCTGTGGAACACAAAAGGAGATGTTAGGCAGAAGGTATTATCCTCACTCACCATTGCATCTTTTTTTACATGCAGTGAAACTGAATGGTGACCAGTGCCCTTCTAAAAATCAAGAGTCCATGGCAAATTTGCTGCAAACTTGCCACTGATCATTTTCACATGCAAGTGAGCTTTGCGGCGAATTTTTGGCAAGTTTTCCATTGTTGCCAAAGGTTTGCAGCAGGTCTACCACTTCTGGTGAAGAACTGAAAATTTCTGGCAAGTATTTCCAGTGAATCACAAGCTCATTTGCATGTGAAAATGATGAGTGGCTTTGTAGTGTTTAAATTCCATAATTTTTACTTGACTTGATAAGGCTATTTGATAATTTAATGTTACATTTTCCAGTTCACAATATCTGTTGTTTTGTTAGGGTTAAGACCCTTTCATCTTCCTTATTCTCACTCTGGCCTTGAATGAGACAAACGTACTAAATTCGTCCTGCCGTACCAGTTCCTCATATAGGGGAACAAGCTAACTATCTTTTATGACAAATTTTTCTCTCATACCAGAGACTTTAAATTATTCACTAATGCAGCTGGTCAGGGTCAGTTTGGTTTGCAGCAGCATATAGTAGCATGTCTGTTCAAGCTTCATTGTAAATCAACCATGTGCAGTGTATATAGGGACAAAATTGCATTCCTCATTGGCCATAGTTACACACACACACACACACACACACACACACACACACACACACACACACACACACACACACACACACACACACACACACACACACACACACAGAGAGAGAGAGAGAGAGAGAGAGACAGACAGACAGACAGACAGACAGAAGAGTGTGAGAGAGTTGTTAAATACAGTGCAGGAAATCAATTGTGACACCACAAAAATGGAATTGTGATTAAACGATGACACAGCTTTGGAGGGCACAGTGTGCAACTGAACAGCATACACAAAAAAAATGATACAATACAGTGGTGGGAAGTAATGGACTACATGTTATCTAAATTATGTAATCAGATTGCAAAAATCAAGAGACTGATTAAAAAATTCTCAGGGACTGACAAATAGCATATTGTTGTTTTTTTTATTGACAATTGTTATTCCATGTTTACTAATGTTCAATACAAGTGTGTAACTGAGTGTTAATTGGTACATAATACACTTTAAATTAGATTTTCATCTAAACATGCAATACTAATCCAAAATTAATGATTACATTGTTGGTTGTATAATTTGTAATCTGTACCAAATTACAGTATTTTTCAGTAATCTACCCAACACTGATGCAATATGACAATACAGTGTCCACAAAACAAATGGGTACAACAATTAGTGCCTAAAAGATTTGCATGTGTAAATTCAGATTTGTAAAATGATTTTTTTGCGCTTATATTTTTGGCTCTGTTTTTGCACCTAAACATGTCCAAAACATTGCAAACCAGAAATCAGTGATGTGCAAGCAAAGAAAGGGTGTTATGAACAACAAAATGCACAGACCACATAGAATCAGTCTGCATGTGTAAAAATAAACTTTGGCAAAAGTGTATGACATTATGAAAATGTTTTTCAGAAATAATCCAATATACATTGTTCCATCTTCCCTTTTGTTGCTGTCTCACTTATTTATGTATGTATGTATCTGTCTGTCTATCTGAACTTTTAATTTTCAGAGAGTTTTAAATGGCTTACTTTACCATTTTGTTTTCTGGCATGAGTTCTATGATAACAGCAAATTAATTCCATTCCATCCCATCCATCCATCCATCCATCCATCCATCCATCCATTCAAATGCCATGCCAATTAAAATTAAATGTAATTAAAATAATGAACAGGAACAAGAAGAAACATCTGAACACCAGATTAAGATTAATTATTTTTTATCAATACTGTAAATGGTGTCGCTCAACTTTACACACACAATAAAAGATTGTGTATTGATGTTTTAAATAATTACGTTTTATTTATACTGTATACTGTATGTTTTAGTTTTGAGGGGAGAGATCCCATTCTGTCAGAGGAGCTATGCTGAGCCATATAAAGAATAAGCTGTCTATCACATTTTAAACCAATAAGGTCAGAGTAAACTGGTCAATTAAAAACCTGATTTGATTGGATATAAGGAGCAGGTAGGCCCGCCTTCCCTCTCACACTTGTAAATCTTTTTTGAGTAAGAAAGACATGCCAAAATGTGAGTGGTGCACAATGAAAGAAAAACCAAACATTCATTGTATTTTGGATTATTTCTGAAAAATATTTTCGCCAATAGTTTATTTTTACACATAGATTGACTGTTTAGGAGCAAAAACAGTGCCAAAAGTGTGAGTCGAAAAAAAAACATGAATTACAAATGAATTACACTTAGGCAAAGCGTTAAAATATTGGTAATAATTTTTTTTCTTATGCCTTTACTAAATGTTCTGCGCGCTACAGTGTGCGTGCACATGTTTTTACACTTGCAATTTGATTTAAACTTTTACAAATCTTACTCTGTGCATGCAAATCATTTAGGCACCTTGGTTCTCCAAGCTTTCCTATATACAAAAATGTATTATCTGTTTTGAATGTCCTCCCTATATGGGGGAATGCGCACCCTTACATCACACTTAGCATGACACACCCATTGCCGGAATTTCTGAAACAGGGCATACAGAGCTATGGATTCCTATTCAGTCTATAGCAGAATAAATGTATCATGGGTGACACATACAAGGTCATTGGAAAGTTTTACTTTTGTATGATGCTGCTTCTACAACAATATGAAAATTAGTTTGCTTTTTTTTACTTATAACATTTCTTCCTGAAGGCTGGCCTTAAATCTCAGATTATCTTCTGAGTATGCAAACAATAAGTTTTAAAGTCAGTGAAGTTTGCCATGGAGCATTTTGCAATTGTTTATTAATTTTATTGGTTAGATCATACTAAAAGCTGCAGCTACAAAATATAGCCTTTACCGAAGCCCTTTGGCAACAATTCATTGCTACTGATATATTTCAAACTGTGATTTCAGATGGCACAACATACTACTGTATGTATGTATCTGCTCATGCATGACTTGTGTGACAACATCAGAGAACAGCAAGAGATTGGTTCACATGCAGAGGACAAATGGCAGTTTTTTTCTGTATCTGTAAAGGACAAAACACATCTCCAGAGTAACAGGGCTGGGCCATTTTGACAGAAAGACATTTCTAAAACTCCCCACAGTTCACTTGAGACGTGTCACAGTACAGTTGAGGATGAAATATGATGGGAGACAAACTTAAAAAGAGTTTGACTCACCCCATGTTGAGGGGCTGATACAGTATTAGCAAAGGACAAATTCAGATGATGAAAAGTTCAGATGCAGTTCAGGTTCAAAGTCCTCTGTGAAAACTTGTCAGTCTTTTGAGGTGCTAACTCAAGGGCGTAGCAGTCAGGGGGGACGTCACGTCGCCCACCTTCTTTAAAAAAGGAAATTTGGTCCCGCTCTCTTTTCCAAGCTAAACCCATACCGAGTCCAATAGTGGATTTGTATACAGTATTCTTTGCGTTTTGGTACTTTGGGCTGATTAAGCAACCATCCAGCCAATCACAGGTGAGTTTCATGAGCCGAAGCAAACCTTATATAATAGGTTTTCAGTCAGACAGTCTAATCAGCACGGCTCCATTCATTTCTACTAATTTGCTTTCAACAAGCAACACACAAACAAAAGTTATTTATCGGCACATCGTTCTTGATTGGCAGCATTATGTGAAATGCACTGCAGAAAAAAACAAACAAAGGACAATTCTTCTTTTGAGCACACAGTGTAAGTGGAATTTATAACAGCGCATGAGTCTTCATTAAGTTATTATTTTTACATTATGTTTGTGAGGTTATTTTTTTGCCAATTTAAGCAGATTATTTGTGCTGTGTTATATATGTAAAGCTATTTTTAAAATCAGCTCTAAAAAGATAGATCTGCTGTGTTCTTAGAACACATTCATTTTAATGAGGTCAATAGATATATATAGACACTCTTTTTTATACATGAAAACCTATGGACGTTTTTGAAACTCAAAATATTATAAGACTATTATTGTTGTCTTTTGATACAATGCTCAGCAGCTCACAAACTGTAGGGAAATTATAGATTTGCTTTGTTCTTATATAAAACCTCTACTGAAGTATCTTTGTAGTTCTGTAGACATACTAATTTTAAAGGATTAACATATTATTTTAATTGTTGATTAAGTGATTGTTTCACACAATACATCACCAGGTGGCATCAACAGAAATGGCCACTAAACAAATCTTTAAATGGATTTGAATGAAGTTTGGTGAACATATTCAAACCACTCAAGCCACTTGGATACATTTAAATCCCATAGTCCACAAGCATAGAAAAAGAAATTAAATTGTGTACATGCACAATTGTCATTATGCAATTGATTAAATAATTTATTCAGGACCAGCTTGTGCTCATTATTTAATTGTCATGTGTGAAACAGAAGCAAGTGCTCCACAAGATGCCCTTTATTTTCTCAGCTAATTTATTTACGCCTACGTGATAACTAAAACCTTTTTTTAACGTTTTAAACTCAGTGACACAGTATGACATTCAACAAAGACATATCTTCTCACCTTTCTTTCATCCTTAACTTCTGTTCAGTCCTGATGTCTTAGCTAGAGTTCTCACTTCAACACACTTTTTTTCCCTCCTTTCTCTTTCTCTTACTTTCGAAAACATCGTTTTTCTTAGTTAGGTCTCCCTCTCTCTCCATCTTTTTCACCTCATTCACTCTCCCACCATTTCATGCATCATTTCCTTGTCTAATTGTAGCTGGCTGAAACCTTTCTGCACACTCCAGAGTTTTTTCATCTTTTAGCCAGCACTATTCAATTAGCTGAGTCTATCCAGACTGATCTCACAGGGAAATCCTGGAAAACCTGGAATTTTGCAATGCAGTTTTCAGTCATGAAAAAGTAATGGAAAATTAGAAAAACACCTAAATGTCCTTGAAAATAATGATTTGTCCTGGAAAACACTTTAGTATAATAAAATGATTTGATCATGTCACGGACAAGATTTTTATTATATGTACAACTATTTATATATATATATATATATATATATATATATATATATATATATATATATATATATATATATATATGAAATATTGTTTTAGTTCCAACACTGCTAATTTGTCAACTTTAAACAATGACAATGGTCGGACTGCAGAAAAAAAAAAAAAATTCACACCTCGAAGCGGTGGCGTAGTGATGCGGCTTTACACCTCGGTATGTAAATTATTTTTTAATAATTTAATAACCAGAGCCTGCTTATACTGCAGTAACAACATGTAGAGTAGGGCCCTATGAATTCCACGATGCAGAAAATATGATTGGAACAAAAATTTATGTTTGAATACACAATTAATCAAATTAATATCTTAACATGTGTGATTATTAAACCACAAAAGTCTGCGATTCAATAAAATAAATATACAACATAATGCTTCTAAATGAATGTGTGAAGTTGGCCACTCATACACTGAAAACACCTCTCATGAGCATCACGCATGCTCTGGGTTTGTGTATGCTTGCAGCAGATCACGTTGAGCAGAGTGCTCTGAAGCATGCAGCACATACAGACTATTTATTTATTTTAATGAAATCATAGCTTTTCGAGGTTTAATTATCACACTGGGACATGTAGCAAACTGCGTATCCAGTGAGAAACTATCGTCATAAACAACAGAAAAATAAGCTCGATTTAAATGGATGCACGGAAAAAATAGAATTTTTAATGCAATTAAATAATAGTCCTAAAGCAATATCTCACATCTGTGATGATCTGTTGTGCAGCACCTCATTTGACAAAAATGTCCAGTGATGTTTGGAATTGTGCTGTGAGGATTTTGTAGAAAAGACCTTCATTTGATAAAAAATAATGCAATGTTATTTTGAAAAATATAATAAAATAAAATAATTAAAATTGTATTTAATTACATTTTTAACAAGTTAATTTGGATAGACACTATTTCGAGGATTACATTTAATTAAACTGTTGAATATGGAATAAAATCCCCCCCACAATTTGAATGACCTCTTGTGTGTTTTTGCTTAAATATTACAACCGTGTGGCACAAAAATGTCCTGGAAATGTCCTGGAAAATTGTGCCTTAAAAAGATGGGAACCCTGAGTAGGTTGACTTTTTTTTTTAAACTACCTCCAGTGGGCAAAGTAATAAGTGTTGTTGAACACATGGGCAACTGTGAGCTCCATTTTTTCGGGTAAAATATCATCAACTTTGGTTTGAAGCAAATATATATTTAAAAAAACAGTAGATAGACAAAGGCACAAGATTGCTTCCTCTTGTCATCTTCTAAAAATGATTATACAATATAAAAGTATTGGTTAATGGCATTGATTATACTGTAAGTATAAAAACAATGGGCTCTATTTTTGTGAGCACGCAAAACGAAGCGCTACACCCAAAAACCTAGCAATATTATTGCAAAAATGTATTAGATTTGTTTTAAACGATCTATAGGTCATGGTAATTTTTATTTCTAATTATGTTTATGTTTACAATTGTATCTATAATCGAATTTGTAATGGTATTTTCCACCTGTTGTCAAAGAGTGATTTTTAAGTCACTGCAAAAGGTTGGAGAGGGTAATATGTTTGGATTTGCAAGGATTTCTTTTTACCACTTTTCTTTTTTTTGTTTCAATAAATGAATGAAATTTTTCAAAATCAAAACCGACCGAAATAAGTGAAGTGCTGTCACTGTCCTGTCACTCTGTCGGTCTGGGTTTTTGTCTGACAGGACCCTGGCATTATCGTCCCATGAGTCTTTTTGTGAGCACACGGTTTCGGTTGTTTTCTCTGCCGTGCACTTCTGTCTTGTTTCATGTCTGGAACACGGTGTCTGGATCCTGACTTCCTGTCTGTTTGAGCTTTGGTCTGTGTCGGCATCCAGACACTCGTGCTCCATTTCTGTCTTTTAATGACATGGGTGCATCGTCTGCCATGGTCAACAAACCAGTTCTTGAAGCCTCGTCCATCCCAGAGCCAGCACTTGAAGCCTTGTACTTCCCAGATCCAGTGCTTGAAGCCTCAACTGCCCCCATAACCAGTGCCTGAAGCCTCAGCCATCCCAGTAACAGTGCCCACGGTCATGACGGCCACTCCCACAGCAGCGCTCACAGCCACGAAATTCCCCTGTCACTGCTAACTTCTTATGAATGTGCTGGCGCTTGACAGGGAATGGACTATATAAAACGACACAGACACTGCTATGACCGGAGAAGAACCGCCAAATTAAATTTCAGTTTGCCTTTGCTTGCATGAAAATACAAAAATGTCATGGCCATGTCCATTGACTTTGCACTTAGTGATAGTGCTTTAAAAATAGGGCCCTATTTGTTTAAAGTTTTTGAAAAATATGCAAACTCATTGAATTTGGAAACAGTAGGTTGACTCTCTTTTTCCTGAGAATTAATCTGAGAATAATTGCAATTAACAATGAAAAATTACATGATTTATTGCAATTAAATATTTTAATCGACTGACAGCACTTCTATCATTATAATTATTTTTTTTTTTATTCACTAAGGAAGAGGAAGGCTGGGCGTGCTCAATAATTAGGGTACACAGCATTTCAGAGGGGATCAGGGGGATGCAGAAACACAGTTTACTCCCCTTCCAAAACTCATCAGAGTACCACTGACTCACACAGCAGGTTTAACACACAAACACACACACGGCACTGAGATACCCAATGTAATTATCAGCTACTTAATGATCACTGCACATCAACAGAGGCTCCATCCATTTATTGCAAGTGCTGCTGTAGCCCCCCACCCCCCACCCACCCACCAGGCTCTGCAGACATCTTATCTCAGCACAGACCACTCTATGGACCTAATTGAAACCTATTAACAAAACAAATGTGTACCGGCTGCTGCAATTACTCCACGCACTGCAAAGACAGAGTATGAGCCATTTATTTATTTTTAACATGTTTATGAACTTTCAATCCCTCAAGGGCTTATGACATTAAAGGTTCTGTTTTGTACAGTGTAAAGATCAAGCAAGGAACTTGGATTTGGGGGAAAGTGGAGTGAGACATTTGTTATATGGTGAAAGGTCAGAGTCATCGTTATGTGAATGTATGAACGTTCTCTTACCATATACTTGACATGGCCTGTATGTGAACTTGCGTTTAAAGATGTATAGGCTATATTAAAGGGGTAGTTCACACAAAAATTATAATTATCTCATCATTTACCCAACCTTATGCCATCCCAGATGTGTACGACTTGCTTTCTACTGCAGAACACAAGCAAAGATTTTTATAAGATTATCTCTTTTCTGTAGGTCCATACACTGCAAGTGAATGTTGACCAGACCTTTGAAGCTCCAAAAATCACATAAAGGCCACACAAAAGTAATCCATAAGTTAAATCCATTTCTTCAAATGCTATATGATAGCTGTAGGTGAAAAACAGATCAATATTTAAGTCCTTTTTTTTAACCATAAATCTCCACTTAACTTTCACTTGTGTTAAAAATGTGTCAAATAAATCATATCATTTATGAAAATATAGATTTAACCACTGGAGTCTTATGGATTTTAAATTTTGGGTGAACTATCCCTTTAAGGGATGTTGTTCCAAACCTGCGTGACTTCCATCCGTGAGATGTAGCAAAATGTTAGCGCCACTCAGAGACTGACTGCCTGAATGACTTTCGGTCACTGTCTGTGTGAACACCCCTTTACTAGATATGATTCCTGTTTCCTCCATTTACAGTATGACAGCAGAGAGGCAAAAAGAGAGAATGAAGATGAAATTAGATAACTTCTCTCCACAGGACGCAATGACAAGCATCATCATGATGGTTAGATGGTTGCCACAGTGATGCCATTTCTTTTGTGTTCCTTTACTCCCTTTCTCTCTCTCCATCTCTCCCTCCCTCCCCTTCTCTCGACTGTCTATCTTTCCCTCTAATACATTCAACCCAGCATTCCACTCTGCTCTTTGACCTAACCCTGAGTAGATCTCTCTTACCTCACACAGAGGGAATCAGCAGTACTCTTCAGTGGAACAGCAGGCCCCTGACGATTTGCCCTTATGGCAGGCACACGATGTCTCCTCTTGCTTGAAAACTCTAGGCACAGGAAATTGTAAAGGAGAATTCACTCACTCTTTAGAGTAAGATGAAAGTATTTTGTGGCATTGTAAATCCCTTTAATGTTTAACACAATCAAAATATTTTACACTTGTAACATTTGGTGTTTGTGACTCTCGAATAAGTTTATTTTAGAGGTTATGGGTAGGATGGTAGGTTTTATTTATTTAAAACTAAATGTAAGCATTAAGCTTAAAAAGCTTTACTCAGTCAGCAGACATTTCACCTTTGAACTGCTGTGATATGTGTGAGGATCTGTCATATTCCGTGTTGTTTTTGGTCTTGTCTTTTATGTTGTATTTCTTGTTTAGTTACTGTTTCCTGTTAATTTTTTTGTCCTTTGTAGTTTCATTTTATGATTGGTTTTCCCTTGATTGTTTCCCCAGGTGTTTCTTGTTTTCCCTTTTTATTCTAGTTAGTTTGTTTATTTTCATGTTAATAAAGCTGTGTTTAGATCCTTATTCCTTGCCTGCCTTGTCACAGGAACCATGTAATTTTATTTAGCAAAATGTCGCCACAGTCACATTTGGCTTCATTACCAAGCTGTATTAAAGTGAATAGCGAGTGAGGCTAACATTCTTCCCAACATCAAGAAAGGCAAATGTGTTTGGAGAGAGTGAGAATTTTAAATTCTGGGTGAACTATTTCTACAAAATGTGGGATTGGATTCTTGGGGAAATTATTTTGGAGAGATCTATGTGCTTATTCTAGTATTTTCCAATCATGCTGTTCACTTCACATGAAACTCTTTAATAATACCCTTTTTTTTTTTGGCTAACCTTTACCATGCCTTCCACCAACCTCTGTCTGCCGAATCTGGCCAAGTCCATGAGAACCTAAAGGCTCCCATCTGCCCCATTTCCAAGTCAACAATCCCTTCATTCTCTCTCAGCTTACAACTTCCCATCAAATATCTCTTCATCAGGTGGACCCTTCCCTCTACCAGATTTCCTCTTCTCTCCAAAGGCAGCTGAGATGAGGTAGAGCAGCCAACTGACAGGTGTGAGGGATTGATGTTTGAACAATAGCCGACCTCCTTGAGCGGGGCGGCTGAAGTGAAGGAGTACATTTTTAAAGAGCCGAAGACGGCTTGATTGATGTGCTCCCCAACCATTGCTCTTGCCTTGGAGCAAGTAATGGAGTTGTGTTTAACCCTGGTCTCCTGGGGAGGCTTTGGGGAGAGGTGGGGAGATGGCATTTGTCAAGAGGAGCATGGGTCTGGCGTAATCCATTGCTTCTGGGCTTTCTCCAAGACAGCTTCTTAACTTTATATATAAAGCACTTAAGAACTATGACTTGGCTGATTTTTCAAAAATAGTTGGCCATAAGGCATACTGAATATGAATACCAAAATTGCTGCTGCCTCCTTTCCTTGAAATTGATAGATTGTCTCACTGTTTTTACCTTTTTGTAATTAGGAGGTATGGATGAAAAAACAAGGGTGCTTAGTGTTTAATTTTGTGGTAAAATATAGCCTGCAGCCTTGTCTGGGCTTTGAAGAACAATGAAAGCAACACTATATGCAACTGACCTTTTTCACAGATGATGTATTTCCACCTTATTTAGCAGCATAAATCTAGCAAACTTTTTTAGATTTGCATTTTTTTTAGTTTAGTGTTAATTTATAACATTATACTTTGTATTATATTACCCTGGAATTAGTAAAAAAAAAAAAAACAAATGATGAGGTTTCTATTGCAGCTACTGAGAGATTGACAGCCATCTTCTTTCTTGACTGTCGTAATCCATCGCTAAATTTGTTTTGGCATGGTCTCCCATTCACTATTATCAAAGATTACCCTGCAATCATTTACTTCCGCGTTCCAAAACCCGGAAGTGTGAAAATGGACCATAAAAGCAGTTTGGATGATTTTTATTTTATATAACCTGGAATTATAACCTCTCATCAATTTCACAATTCATAACAGCAACAATGCAAGTTTTTTCTGTCTTCTCTAGCACAATGTTCTGTTCATCTTGTTGAAAAATGTCTGCAAAACATATTTGAACAACAATGATCCATTAGTTCACCACAAGCTGTTATTGACTGTAAACATTTCTGCATAATGATATAACATGGCTACTTACACATATCGTGGCAGTTCCTAGGTGAAAAGTGGCGCTGAATGCGAGTTAGATTTTCTCCCATACAGATTAGGTTTTTAAGATTAATGCTCTATCGAGCTTTAAATCTACAAAACATATTTCCCTACCCTAAACCTTAAACCTAATCCTTACGGATTGTTTAATAAAAAGCAAATGTGAGCTGTAAAACAGGTGATATTTTCAAGGTTAATGCTCTGAGTTTTAAATCAAAATGATTCTTTAAACCTAAACCTATATAGTGTCATAAGCTAATGTGACAGACAAAATTGAACTGGTTTAAGCTGATATAATGCCTTCTATCCCAGCTTAATATGCAGAGACAACTGCAGTACAAGTCATTTAGAGGTTAATTTTCTTAAAAGCCTAGTCTCTGTGATACTATAAAATTGGTGTGTTTGTTTTGAGTGACCCTCTAGACCCACCCCAACAATGGCACTCAACCAATGGCGTGATTTGTGGGTGGGACTATCTGATGGTTCGAATAACATCAGGCGAGGGGGTATTCATAAACTGTTTTGAATTTTTTTTTTTTTTTGCAATTCCGTTGGTGGCGCTAGAATGCAGAATTTTATATACTTCAACTTTAATCAATGAATAGTAAAAGTTTTTTTAGTTTCATAAGGTGGCATTGTGAGGAATTCGCCATTATTCTCTCAGTGCTTCTAGTGTTTTTTCACTAGAAAACTAGCAATATGTACCCGGAGTAATGTAAACTTTATTTTGCAAAAATTTATGTATTGTAATGTATTTCTGTGAGACTATGTAGGAGCTTATTGCACTCATTCCTACTTGTTAAACTTCAAGTTATAGGTGTAAAATACTCTACATTTTAAAAGTGAGCAAGGGCCTATTTGTCAAGAGCGTGTGTAATCCATTAGTGTTCCCCACCACAGCTTGAAGTTAATAGATTTGTCTTCATTTTGTTTGGATGTTTAGGACAATGTGTGTGCTTTGGATCAACACATGAATGCAAATGGTAGTTCTGTATATGTTGCTGACTCAGTGCTGTTAAAATTGACTATCATGCTATTGATTTTGGCCCATGGCCCTAATCCAGAACTATCTTTTTGTGTTTGATATGTATCCTAGTTGACGGATACCACAGAGCTGGCTGCTTCTCTGCATCTCTGTCCTCTTCTGATTACACAGGGCACTCAGGACCCCCAAATACAATTTAATTAAATAAAAAATCTATCTCTATTGCAGAACTGTCTTTTTATACAAAATATATGTAGCCTAAAACTGATAAAGAGCATTACGTCTGTTTTTCCTTTTACAATTTTTTATTATCCTCCTATTAAATGAGGGCAAACTTTTCCTTCCTTACCCTGCACACAGGAGCCAGATAGCCTACTTGTGCAGATAATAATCATTAGAAATGGTGAACAAACTGATTTGATGATGTTCATGATTGAGAACGATGTAGAACCAAACACTGTCAGGATATATGCATAGGCGAGTTCCGTGACAATTCACAAAATATTTATGAGCTCTACAGAAAGGAATGCAGAATAAAAGATTTTATAATATAAAAGACAATTTTATTTTCTTTGAAGGTTTGGTTTTCATCATTGCTTTACCTCTTGTGAAAATATTTTGTGCATATGAGCTGAAATCACTTCTGTAACAGCTTTTTTTAAATCTGTAGTTTTGACTGCACCCAGCAGCTAAGCAATATGCATAAATACATTTGAGTGAATAAGACGCGATAAAATGTGCTCACCCAAAAGTTGCTGAATCATGTTTTGGAGAAGAGTGAAACAGAACTATGTCAAGACAAACACGAATGCTCCTCCGGATCTTGACCACAGATTGCTTGATGAGCACCGATGCTGTTGCATGTGTCGAGTGTTGTTAAAGCTCACAGCGAGTTTTGCTCAGAGAGCGTACGGATGTTTACCATGATTTTATCAAAATCATTTGAAAGGTCAGATAAAAGTGATTGGCAGGATGCATCAAATCAGTGACGTACATTAAATAAAGACATGTAAGACTCTGAGAAGTGGTGGTATGCAAGAAAAACTGCCAGTACTCTGTAGAGTAACTTATAGAAGTCCCCACTTCAAGCACTGATATGCAGTAGAAACCAGTTCTTGTTGTATTGCCTTTACTTTTATGTCAGTAGCCTACTATCAGTACTGCTCAGAGCTGGACTGGTAATCTGGCATACCGGGCATTTTCCCAGTGGGCACTTTGGGGCCGATCAGGGGCGGACTGGCCAACGGGAGAACCGAGCAGGCCGGTGGGTCAGCTGCAATATGTGTCGAATGGGCCACGATAAACTTAAATGAGCGGCTGCTTTATGCATAACTGAAAACAAAACTGCACCGGAAAACAAGTTTTGGGCCAGTTGCCATGTAAAATCGCGGGCTGATTTATCTTCCCAGTCCAGCCCTGGTACCGCCGCTCCCTATAAGCATCATAGTCTGCGTAGGGCACCAACTCCCTAGGGGGGGCACCATCTTACCCTAGGAGGGCACCAGAAAGTCCACCGGCTGCCCCTATTCAAACCTTATACGTTATTCAAGGACCTGAAAGCAGTTGCGGAACACAGATGATTGCTTCACGCTCATATCAAGCGAACTCTGCGTAGGGCATCAATTTGGACAGCGCCGGCCCTGCCTACTATTTTCAATACTGTTGAATGCATTGACCTACATATATGTATGATAGAAGCAGACAGGACATGATTGAAGTCCAAACGGTTAGTTCAGCACTTTCTACAAAATTGGTTAGAGATTTTAGGTACTTTCTCAGTGCTTACCCAATATCTTTTTTGCACTAAGCAAATTTTTCATTGGACGACAAGTAAAAGCTTGGAGTAGGAGTTAAGAAATACTGTGTATGACAGAATTTCAGGTTGCTGAAATTAAAGGCAGGTTCTGAGTGGCAGACAAGTAGAGAGGAGCGAAGGAGTGGGTACATGGGAGAAAAGGTAGAGCAGGGAGTAAAGGAGCACAGAAGCAGAGCGAGCAGCCTGAATGGTTAGTCACCCCTAATAAAATCTATACAGTGTGAGGTCAGCCCAGGGCAGCTTCAGATTGGTTCTGTCGCTGAGCAAAGGGAAAAAGACTCACAAGCCAAACTCATGTAATTCAATTTCACTGGCACATTCAACTATTTAGCCAGAGAGGGACTAAATTAATCTGGGCCTATGGTGTTTCATTCTCATCATCTTCTATTAGATTTCACTGTGTATTCCATGTCATTTGTGATGCATCCATTTGCATTTAAAGGATTAGTTCTCCCAAAAATGAAAATTCTGTCATTATTTACTC